>NC_044504.1:37779896-37834896 GCF_902362185.1 Chanos chanos
AGACATAATTGCCGGGTTGTCTCCTGGACATTTGTGGTTGGCCTGTTGCATGCTGGGTATGGTAAGTGAGGAGCTTCATTTACCTATGGTTTCTGATGATCAGACAGAGAACAAAGCCACAGAGCCAGTCGACACCACAGTTCAGCACTTAGCATGCATAGATTTGCCTCTCTCTCTCTCTCTCTCTCTCTCTCTCCCCCTCTCTCTCTCCCTCTCTCTTTCTCTCTCTCTCTCTCCCTCTCTCTCCCTCTCCCTCTCTCTCTCTTTCTCTCTCTCTCTCTGTCTCGTACTCTGCATGTGTGTGTGTGCTGGTGTGATGGGGTGTGTGTTTGTGTGTCAGAATGAAAGTGGATCGAACCTACTTGGACCAGTGCCGTTTTCTGGGAGCATCAGATGAAACTCAGTAGACCACAGGGAGCTTCTGTGTGTCCCCTTAGGCAAAGACACAGTCCACAGGTTCAGAAGTCTGTGTAATGTAATATGCTGGATTCAGTACTTCCCTCTGTGAGACAGATTTTTTACTGCAGCTATTGACCTGTGAGCAGGTAGAGAGAGAGATCTGGTGATGCACTGAATGGAATGATTCACTCTATAGTCGAGTATTGTCCTGTACTCATGCTCCGTTAGTACATTTGTAAAATCCTCCAGGTTTTTGATTGATTCAGACTTTAACTTTGATTCAGAGCGGCTAGCTCTCTTTCAAGTTCAGCTGTTGGCTGAGGGGTTTTTCTTTTAGATTATGATATGAAATGAAGCAATAGACACAGAGTCTAAGGGAATTTTTTTTTTTTTTACTCTGGTGGAGGTGTAAAGTGGGTGACTGAGCCGATGATGTAACTCGGTGTAGAAAGACCACAGGACAATAAAGTTGAGGTTTGTCTTGATAGTGACTGCTGTATTTTATCAGGCTAAAAATATACGTTGTCCCTTGTGGGGGTTTTGTGTGGGTGTGAGTGTGTGTGTGTATTTTTAGTGTTGCATCATTTTACTCTTTCATTTATTTATTAATATTAAACCTGTTACTCCTCCATCAACTTAAATGTTTCATGGAAACATTGATGCCAAGTTTCAACTAGTGTCTCTATCCACTTCTGGAGGATTTTGAACAACGAGCAAAGAATCAAAATAATGTGAGATGACGGGGGAGTTTTTGGGTCATGTGTTCCCTGGGCTGGGTGATGGCCTGCCTCGCACTGAATGAATTAATAATGATAAGAAAATGTGAAAGGTGTTGGCAGGACCCAGCCATCCAGGACGGCTGAGTGACTAGTAACCCCCCCTGCCCCCCCCCCCACCCAAACTGCAGCTGTTTCAGGCTGTCATGTAATGACAACACTCATATTTATGTCACTTTTTCGAAAAGACTCCACAATCACCACAAGTGGGTTTGAGGTACCCCCCCCCCCCCCCCCGCTCTGGTGTTAGTTAAAAAACAAGAGAGAGAGAGAGAGAGAGAGAGAGAGAGAGAGAGAGAGAGAGAGAGAGAGAGAGAGAGACAGAATCAGTCTCATCAGACAGCAAACTGCCTCTTCAAAACACCCATCTCACAGGAAATCGTTGGACTGTGAGGAGCATTTGGCGATTCCAGATGTCCAGTGTGGGGTCTGGTGTCTTGTGTCTGATTTTTTAGAAATGTTAGCTCTTCATTTGTTAGTTTGTAAGCAGCATATCCTTATATAGTACAGAAAACAGTCTTAGGTCATGATGAAGAATTTTTGGATGAACCAAGCAATTACATCATACATACATCAAACCCCATAGGCTTATTATGATAACAGAACGATAGGTTGTTATTGGCAGAGGAAAATCTGTACACAGCATTATTCTTTACTGGAGAGTCAGTGTTTATTAGGGTGTTACCCAGGACAAGGACTCATGGGATTCAATCATTATAGGGGTCAGCCAATTATCATTCTGGCTAATAATCGGAGCCGATAGTTGGCACTTTGCTGATGATTGGAGTCCTCATTTTGACTGACATATTCAGCGAGGGGGTAAAAACAAAGAGGAAGGAGGGAAAGAAGAAAAATAAGGAAAAAGAGAAAAGAAAAGAAAAGAAAAGAAAAGAAAAGAAAAGAAAAGAAAAGAAAAGAAAAGAAAGGAAAGACAGTTTTTATGTGATGCATGCTCCTCTGACACAATTCTGTAGCCTAGCTTAATGTCCCGCCCACAGCATTATCTGATTGACTGAAATGTGGTCAGTGACGAGCAAACAGCCAATCAGCACTCTTCTCTGTGATTGTGTAGCGATGCAGGGAACAGAAGCTCTGAGAAGCATTTTCTTACTTCACTGAGTGGAAACGTAAGAAGAGCTAAAGTTACAGGAGTCACTGAGTAGTTGGTAAAGAAGAGCATCCGGAGGTTACGATACTCACTCAGTAAAGTTATTCTGCTCGCTGTCTCTTATGCCGCATTCACACACACATGACCAATCCCTGCTCTCTCTGCTGTTTCTGGCTTAAACTAACCACTGTAGACACTATTCAGTAAATGACCTCACTCCATTTATCATTCAAAATTGGATCAAAACTCAGACATCTAAATACTCTTGTCTGATTTGCTGTTGCTCACGATGGCATCAGAATTCCAATCAAAATCAACACTGAGTCAGGAGTCAAACACACACACGCACTTTGAGATGACAGCTCCCGATAGATTTTATACCTTTAGAACAATAGCTTAAACATTTATTTGACAAAATACCGACAATTTTTGTACCTTCTGGGAGCTTAATTTTCACTTAACTTTGAACTTACATATTTACTGCAAATGAATACTGGCCCCCAAATATTGATTATCAGTCTCCTTCATTGCTGATAATTGGTATCACTATCAGTCTTGGAAGAAACTATATCTGTGGACCCCTAAATCAAACAGTCAAACAGTGAGAATGGACACTGATGGTTATTTTTGCCCTGTCACTGACCGAGTGCTGACTGCTGGAGAAACTGGAGGCCACTGAGTCTCTCACATGCAAATACACATATCAGAGTCTCACTTCATTCAAATGCAGGGGTTACAGAGAGAGAGAGAGAGAGAGAGAGACAGAGATTTTTCTCTCTTTGTCCCAGATAAATATGAAAAGTATACAACACATCATTTTTTTTTTTTTTTTGAAGATTTAATGCTGCCGGGCAAGGCGTGACTATGACAGTGAAACAGCGCCACCATGGTATAATGTCACACCATATAAAGGCAGTCATACACAACCAATTGACCTGTGTGATATTAATCCCAGGAGTAAACTCGGAGTTAACTGTGTTGATGTTGTCCCGCACGCTCTCAGAGTTACCTGACACTGCTGATTTCGAGGTGTTTTACGTCAAATGAGAGCTCATCAGGTTACTCTCTCATCTGGCCTGCTCATGCAGGAGGAGACGTAGTGTCATGTTCATGTGGGTAAATACAGGCAGTATACCACTCAGACTGAGCGCTTGACCCACTGAAATGGAAAACAATATTGCAGATAATAGCGGTGTAAAGCGCCAATAAATGGCTGAAATATACCGAATAAACATCACTAACGCGAGTTAAATGTTCACCAGTGAAATGTGGGTGCAATCAGATGTGAATATGCAAATTAGTCCTTGTGGCACAGCATCTGTGCTCAGAATGAAGATGCGCTCGCAGTTTTGCATCGAAGAGCTAAAATGCTGCGCGTGTAATTCACACTTCTTGGTTGTTTTTCATCCTTGATTAATTGTTTGACTTTGACGTCCAAGCCTGGATGTAACTGATCTTCTCGTAGTAGTATCTTGAGTTGTTGCTCACAGTTGTCTGTCTCTGTGACGGGTCGGATCTTCTGTTTTTCCCTGTGGCAATCTCTTCCCTCGGGTCCTGGTTTACCGCTGCTTGTGCAGCACTCACGAGGAGCAAGGTCAGAGCTAGTCACTCAGTTATCAGAGCTCATATTGCCTCACTAGTTCCGCGGTTGCCATGGCACCAGTGTGATATCATAGGAGTGTTTAGAACTGGAGGAGACGGCAGCTACACGCTGAGAATCACGCCCCATCCTCACCCTCACACTGTTCCTCTGAAACCACCTGCTAAGACACCCAGGTGAAGATCCCTCTCAACCCTAAGTAGGGAGAAATTGGACATGAACGTTGAACAAATGGTTTCACATTCTTCTATTCCTATACTCTTATATCTTTATATTTTTATCTTTCTACATTTCTTTCCTCTGTCTATTTATTGCACATGTACATATATATTCCTTGTTTATGTATATATCTCCTTATGTTATCTTTATATTTACTTTTTATTGTTCTTTTATTATTATCTACCTACTACATTTTGCAAGTTGAGCTGGCCCCGAGCCCAAGAATTTCATTACTGATAATGATGTCCACATTGTTATCTAGTAAATGACAATAAAACTTGAAACTTGAAACTTTAGGTTCGTATGTGTGGAACGCACAACAGCATACTGTATAACAGGATCAGAAAGGGACAGATGCCTTCCTCACTATGCTATTAAATTAAATTACTGAAGACAAGACGGGAAATAACTTGCTACAGGCATATACACACTGATAATCCTCCGTGGTTCAAAATGTGAGAAAACGTCCAAATCTCACGTCTGCTGAACTCGTCAGCACCGGTGAGCAGCTGATTAAAATGCTTCCACTTCCCTTTAAAACTGATTTGTTTACCCATTTATTCCCACATGCTTCCATTGTCCTATAGAATGCAGAGAATTGATTTTTTTTTTTTTTGCCAACCTGAAATCCCTCTTTTGTTTGGTTGCAGCACGATGAACTTTATCTTGCCATAATTCTGATGAGTCATTCGCTACTCGTGCAGAAAATGCCATGTCTTACGTTGGCTTGGACTGTGTCCTGACCCCCTGAGGGGGAAAAAAAAATAAGAGCAAAAAACATATCAGTATTAAGTGAGGAGTTTTTGAGAACAGAACATTGCTTCTTAACTTTAATGATGCCCATAGCACAATTTGCAGCTCGTTAGGCAATGACTCAGTCTATTAAACACTGAACATCGGCTCACCGCCGAGATCTGTGGATTACAACGTGTGGCTGACTGATTAAATGCCATTTCAGTGTTAAGTGTAGATCTGTACTTTGGGTTTTTTGCTGAAGAAGCCTGATGTTATAATAGTGTCTCCGTCAGTGTGGTCAGATTTTTTATTTTATTTATTTATTTTTTTGCCTACAACCAAAGCCACGACACGCTCCATTCCAGAGGTTTTACGTAGAACTTACGCTTACCGCAGCTGTGACCCCCAGGGTCCAGCTGGATTGCATTGGCATGACAACACGGCTGCAGAGCAGACTACCAGCTGCAGCTCCTCTCCAGCTGCTCCGGAGCGAGCAGTCATCGCCTCGGCTCTGGAGTGCCTTCTATTCCAGATGCCTCAAAGCCTCTCGGCCAACACGTTAAGCCCTTGAAGTAAGTGCTCTTGTTCACAGAGGAGGCACGTGTAAATACACATAATCAGGTGTAAGGTGATTTTGTTCCATAGACCTGTAGCTTTACTTAACCTCCAGTTCGAGTGTGGCGGCTAGAGCTTCTCTCTTTTTTTTGTTTTGTTTCTCCTTTATGGTGTTTTTTGTCTTTTCTCAGCTCTGTGAGAGGTCTGTCAGAGATGGTCTAAACCCTGCTGTGCCAGTAGTACAGATACATTCTGGTTAATGGTTCTCTGTGAATATTAGACTGAATACTAATATTATTTAGCTGTAACCATAACCTTATTGAAGTATCTGAACCCAGTGAAATTACAGTTCTTCTGAAAAAATCTATTTATAGCTCAGCACTGAACACTGAACCTGCAAATGATCCAACATAAGTCTTCATTAGCGCTAACATATATGCCTACTTAATAATAGCATTAATGTAGCGAGTATGATTATACTTTTCAAATTCAGCACTCCTAGATAACTACGTCCCTGGATCACTACATTCAGTAAACCAGGAAATGATGTGTCACACACTCAAAGAATGGAAATGGGAATATAAAGCATTGTTTATAATAACAACGACCAAATCCAGACGGTACAGAATGAATCTATTGTTGAATAACTCGGGATCTAGGTGGAACTAAGGCACATTTACGATACATACACATACAGCAACTTCTGAACTACACACAAAAGGACCAGCAACTAACTATAGACAATAACATCCTCACTTCCTTTATTATACCCAAATGAGGCAGCTTTGCGTGTATGAATTATTACTCACGAAGAGGCACACTGAACCAAAAGAAACATCTGAGAGATGTTCTAGTGGAGTTTCTTACACTCATGGTAGTGAGGGAAGGAGAGGACAGGGAGAGGAACAGGCCCAGCCATGTTCAGTGTGAGAGACTGAAGTTACTGAGGTTTATTTTAGGAGACCATGAGCGAGACTTCGTGTCGGTAACGAAAAGAGTTTTTTAGCGACGCTGATTTTCCAAGCTGGTGAGACTGTGCCAGTTCTGTGCGGAGATGAGTGCTGTGACGGACTACGTGATGGCTGACTGACACGTGGAGGTGAGCAGGGCTCTCTGGAGCTGAAGCTAAAGCTGGAACAGAATAAGGAAGATAGTCAGGGGTCTTGGTGGGGGGGGAAGCAGTCAGAGAGAGAGAGAGGAGGGGAGGGGACAGGGGGACATGGGGAAAGTCTGTGCAATATTTAACTTCAGAATCGCTGAAACGTTCATTAGCTGCATATTGCAATGTAAAAAATCTCTCCCCCAATTGCCGTCCAGCCACCCTGTTTCCGGGGTTTCTGGGAGATTTCTGCATTTGGTGGCACCTCAGGGAGAGAAAGAACCTACACAGCTCTCAAAACAAAGAATTCAGGTGTGTCTCCCCACGGAGGGCCAAATGATACCTAGCTCAGCAGCCTTATAAGGACAAACTGCTCCCAGGGAGAGTCCAGCCCCCTCACAATGCCTCCTTTAACGCTCCGGCCTTGCAAGGCGACTTCGCCAGGGGCCCCTCTCTCCTCTCTCCTCTGTCCTCCCTGTGGGCACTCAAGCCGTAGCTCTTATCAGAATAGCTAAAACAGTGTGTGGGCCGCGGGCTGTCCGGGTTGCCCACCTGTGACGCGCGTAACTCTATCTGCAGTTTACCCAGAGCGCTAATGAAGAATGAGCAAACACATCAGCGGTGCCCACACTGATTTCCTTACCTCGCTGCCTCTGTTTGCCTCGGAGTGGCACTGAAAAGAGCCGCGAGCTATAACCTTTTCTGTTTTCTCATTCCCACATTCAACCAGGCGATTAACATTTGCACAATGAGACAGCTCTCCAGCTGAGAGAAAGGAGAAACGAATGTTGTTTAGGACCCTTGTCCTCTGTGCGAGGGAGCACAGTGCCGAGATAATGGGAAATTCTGTTTAAAAAGCAATATACTAAACAGCTGTGCATTCCTTTTATTTTGTTTGTTCTTTTTTTATGGCATCATTACAATTAAAGGGAAAAAAAACAATTACCCAGCAGACACAGAAGGATGAGAAAAAAAGAGAAAGATGAATGAGATAAAGAGATGGGGGGTGCTATAGAGCTGGAGACAGAGATAAATGATGAGAGAGAGAGAGAGAGAGAGAGAGAGAGAGAGTGAGAGAGAGGGAGGGAGAGAGAGAGAGAGTGAGAGAGAGAGAGAGAGAGATAGAGAGAGAGAGAGAGAGAGGGAGAGAGAGAGAGGGAGAGAGAGAGAGATGATGTTACATCACACGACAGCCTCATGTCGTTTTCTTGGGACGAGGATATAGATCAGCAGCGTTCTCAGGCCGAGTCTGTGGAGAGACTGAAGTCAAACTGGCAGTTCACCGAGCAGCACAAAGACGCCTGCTCCCCCACCCTGTGTGATAGGGATAAACTGTGATCTGAAAGGTCAAGTGAATCTGGATGACCTTAGAGTTGTTGTGATCACTAAACACCCCCCCCATCCCCCACGCCCCGACGCCCTCTTGCCCCCACCTTCGGCTCTCTCTCTCTCTCTCTCTCTCTCTCTGTCTCTCTCTCTCTCTCTCTCTTGCTCACTCTCTCTCTCTCTCTCTCTCTCTCTCTCACTCTCTCTCTCTCTCTCGCTCTCTCTCTCTCTCCCTTGTGGCTGTGAGCTCTCTGGCCCCTGTCCAGGCTTTTTCTTTACAGCGCGAGGCAGCTATTTATCATCTGACTAGCGTAGGTCAGCCGTCTTTATTGAAGTCACCGCTTGTGCGGGGATGAAAGAGGCTACGCGCGGCCTAGGCACTAGCCGACTAATGAAATGTTGTTCTCATTAACTCACGCAAAGCCAAGGGACACAATCGACAAAGAGGACTTTGTCTTCTTTAATTAGTGGCTTTCCATCCTGCCGTCGCTTTCCCTGTTTTTTTTGTCGCGTTTAGCCCATCTGCTCTGGTTAATTATCCGCGTGCTCTTAAAGAGGACGGCCGATTCTCTGCGCTTGGCGAGATTGTTCTGCTGGAGAATAGAGACATTTAACGGTGAGAGTCCTGCTGAAATATGATGGAAGAGAAGGGATAAGACTCTTTCTCTCTCTCTTTCTGTCACAAGTGGCTGCTGGGGTTCATTCATTCATCAGCTGTTTCAACATATTGATTTTCCGTTGTTCTCAGCCCACGCTTGATCGCCCTATACGTAGCATTTATCTGCCGCACTCTGGTTGTGAAGTCTAACCACGTCTGTAGTGCTTAAGTTAGTGCTGTCAGGGTTTTTTTTTTTTTTCCCCAGTCCAGTACAGTGAGCCTTGTTTGACATGACAGAGGTGATGGCGAATGCATTTGTGGTTGATGATGGCGTGGCTTTGGGGCTGGCTGCCAGACCCCCCCTCCCCCTCACCCCCACCACAGTGGGAGGATGACATTTACACTGACTGATCTGGCAGCTTCGTACTCCAACATCATCATCTCATCCCCCCCCCCCCCCTCACACGCTCACTCCCCACTCTCTTCAAAGCCCACATCAAAGTCTGGGAGTTCCTGGAGCCAATAGCGGTTGCCTCCCTTTTTATGACTACATGTCATGTGGAGATGGATAAGCCCCACCCAGGCTTACAGAGGAGCGGGGGGGGGGGGGGGGGTGCAGGGGGATGGATGTTGGGTTGACGTCTGATGGAGCAGTGATACACTCAAGATCATAGCCTAGCAGGAAACAGAGAGACTTTTACAGGACCACAGGAGACAGGCTAATGGTTTAAACCCATGCAGAGGGTGTCATTGGAATTGGGATATCAGTAACATTTTTGTGAATAGGGTGCAGGGAAAGGTCATTGCCAAAGACTTAGTGTGATTTGAAAGGAGCTAATGCAGTGTGTGTGAAGTGCAGAACATGGTGGTAATCAGTCCCTTATGAATCATCTCCATGTTAAATTATGAGTATCCCGTCACTTCACTGTGATCTTGCCTCGGTGCTTAGGATACACTTTACAACTCACACTGGACACATTACATACTGGCAATATATTTCCAATGACAAATCAACCCACGAAATAATCGAATGTCTTTGTTCAGCTATGCAGAGAGCAGGGTTCCTTTGCCTTTTTGTGGTGTCAGATTACACTATAATTGCACAGTGTAAATGATCTTGATATTTATAATATGGCAAACTGCCTTTTAACCTTCGAACACCACTCTGACCAAAGGACTACAGGAGAGGGAGGTGACATGATTAATGGGCCTAATTAGTATATGGTTAGTTCTCCCCTGATAAACAAAACCAGCGTCAGATAAAGAGAAAGAACACAGATATCTCATGGGCTTTGACATGCATGGCAGTTTAAGAGGTAACGTACTCATATTTCAGGTCAGTGGACTCTGGGGCCAACTCCCTTAATGTGCACCAAGCAGTTGCCACATGGCTCAGTTCAGTTTACAAACAAACAAACAGACAAACAAACAAACAAACAAACAAACAAACAAAACAAACAAACAAAACTGATTTGCAATGTCCCAACACACGAGAGAATGGATTTTAATTCTCAAAATGTCTTGGATGAAATACTTTGACTCAGAAGCCAATAAAACTAACTGTTGTCAGTCAAAACCACTTTATTCATCAGGAAGAGATAGGGAAGCAAAGAAAAAACGTGCAGCCATGACACAGGCATAAAGAAAGGGTGCTGCTAAGAATTTTGTTGGTAAGATAATCAGGCACAGAGGTGCAGAGATGGCTTTTTGTAAAAGTCTTCTTTATTTAGGTTCAGTGTTGGTATAAATGAAGAGGAGGAGAGGAACCACTCTTTGTAAGCCTCTCCTTTCACACAAGACTGTTACTGCGACTGAGTCATGATGTTACCGACTAAAGAAAACAACTTCTCGGGCAAAGATATACCCAAGCCACATGGGGCCTTTGGCCTTGCAGGTCCTAGATAACGAAACCCTTTTACCCATATCTGAGAGAAAAAAAAAAGAGTACTTTCTGCTTTTTCTGCTGAACCCTCAGATTTGTGACACCAGTAAATGACCAGGCGCAACTGACCATCTATCTCTGTGTGTGAAGGCAAAGATGTTGTAAGGAAGATTTTGTAAGTGTGTACAAAGGCAAACAGTTATGCGTGCTTGTGTGAGTCATGCGTATGTCTCTTCTGACCTCAACACCATAGAGGACATCCTGCTAGGCCCCACATGCGTGAGACTGACTTTTGCTCCTCTTTGCTTGTGTGTTTAGGGTCTGGTGGAGGAGGAGAAGACCTCTACAGAGGGCACTGAGGATGAAGACTGGGAAAGGGCCTTGGCCGTGGAGAGGTTTGGGGATATCATTACTGAGTCTGCCTCTAACGTCGCAGACAAGATGGGTCGCTGTTACAACGAGAAGGACTTTGAGTGTGAGTGAGTCTTCGTGGATTACTCTAGGGCTGAGAGATTTCATATTCTGACCTGTCATATTGCGAGGTTTCGTAGCGAAGAGGAAGTCAACGGACACGTTTCATTTCGTGCTGGTTTTCTAGTCAAATAAAGACTGCAAATCCTTGCTTGGCTCTCACCAAACATGTAAATTAGGGGTTACCTTCTCTCCCAAGTTCAAATAAGTGGTGAGACTCTGTAGTGTTTAGTCTCTGTCTTTAGATATATGACTCTGTCCCTGAGAAGGACATCTGTCCAAACGCTGCCTGTGAAAGTCCGACAGAAGAGCTTTAATCAGCACACCCATTTCCTGTCAGGATCCCGTGGTCCCCTGGCACTCTGACCCCTGTCTGTTCTGTAGTTTTCCATAAATCACATAGCCACAAATAAATAAATGATGCAGAATACATCATTCTGAGATTTCTTTTGGCCTAGCGGACTGAGAGAGAGAGAGAGAGAGAGAGAGAGAAGGGTTACGTAATTGGACTGCAAATTCTGCTCTTTTTTTCTTTGGATTAGCCATTGAGGGATCTGTTAGAGTGGAGGGGGAATCTTGTCGTTACCCAGACTGATTAGGTTTGATTAATGCCGGAGGCCAATCATCACACAGCCGTTTGAATGTTTTTGTGAAGAGCTTAAAATGAGCAACCCTTTTTAAACTCAAACCTCTCAGGTCCTGTGGCTTTGAGCAAATGCCTTTGTTTTCAGGGGTTTGTGAAGACAGGGTCCAAGGGCTCGCTCTCTCTTCCCAAAATAGGCAAGATAGATAGATAGATAGATAGATAGACAGACAGACAGACAGACAGACAGACAGATAGATAGATAGATAGATAGATAGACAGACAGACAGACAGACAGATAGATAGATAGATAGATAGACAGACAGACAGACAGACAGACAGACAGACAGACAGACAGACAGACAGACAGATAGATAGATAGATAGATAGATAGATAGATAGATAGATAGATAGATAGACAGACAGATAGATAAACAGATAAACAGATAAAAAGATGTAGATATAGATATAGATATAAATATAGATACAGATATAAATATAGATATAGATATAGATATATATACAGGGGTCAGGAACCAGGAGTCACTGATGCTCTGACTGTCGTTCACTCATTAACCCATCCGCTGACCTTTTTGACCCCAGACTGTAACTGAACAACGCACTGATAAATATTAGAGGTGCATTGCTTGGCCAAGCGTGTTTCTCGGCACAGTAACTCATGCTTAGTGATGGTATGCTACTGAGTATTGATAAAAAAGATTATTTTCCACACTGACTACCAAACAGTAAAGTTAATTGTTTAACATGGACATATCAAGAGATTCTGTGTTCTTCCACAGTGTCATTGTCGTGTTCTCTGGTACAGAACTCGCTGTAATGTCAGGCTGCAGTGTGTAGAATAGTGCTGGTACAGAACTCGCTGTAATGTCAGGCTGCAGTGTGTAGAATAGTGCTGGGCAGAACTCGCTGTAAGGTCAGACTGCAGTGTGTAGAATAGTGATGGACAGAACTCGCTGTAAGGTCAGACTGCAGTGTGTAGAATAGTGATGTACAGAACTCGCTGTAAGGTCAGACTGCAGTGTGTAGATTAGTGCTGGTACAGAACTCGCTGTAAGGTCAGACTGCAGTGTGTAGAATAGTGTTGGACAGAACTCGCTGTAAGGTCAGACTGCAGTGTGTAGAATAGTGCTGGTACAGAACTCGCTGTAATGTCAGGCTGCAGTGTGTAGAATAGTGCTGGTACAGAACTCGCTGTAAGGTCAGACTGCAGTGTCTAGAATAGTGCTGGTACAGAACTCGCTGTAAGGTCAGACTGCAGTGTGTAGAATAGTGATGGACAGAACTCGCTGTAAGGTCAGGCTGCAGTGTCTAGAATAGTGCTGGTACAGAACTCGCTGTAAGGTCAGACTGCAGTGTGTAGAATAGTGCTGGTACAGAACTCGCTGTAAGGTCAGGCTGCAGTGTGTAGAATAGTGATGGACAGAACTCGCTGTAAGGTCAGGCTGCAGTGTGTAGATTAGTGCTGGTACAGAACTCGCTGTAAGGTCAGGCTGCAGTGTGTAGAATAGTGATGGACAGAACTCGCTGTAAGGTCAGACTGCAGTGTGTAGACTAGTGATGGACAGAACTCGCTGTAAGGTCAGACTGCAGTGTGTAGAATAGTGATGGACAGAACTCGCTGTAAGGTCAGACTGCAGTGTGTAGACTAGTGCTGGTACAGAACTCGCTGTAAGGTCAGGCTGCAGTGTGTAGACTAGTGCTGGAATTACTTTTTTGGTGTCATTGGCTTGCTTTGTAGCTGACAGGGAGCCATGAAATATGTCCTGCAAATGTCATTTTGTTGATTCCTATATTAGAAACTTTTTAAGGGGATCTTGGTGTTTCATAGTGGCACAAAATTCAAGAGCGTACATAATAGTACGGGGGGAGGTGAACGGCTGCACCTAACAGCCACTGGTGCTCCGACATCTGTTATAGCCTATAAAACACCCAGAGGACTGGGACAATATCAAATCAGTGTTACGGTTATATTTAGAAGCGTCACGTCAGTGTCCAAAACTCTGCCCCATTAGTGAATGTTCCTCTTCTCTCCTTCTGCAGTTTTGTCAATCCCCAGCTGATCTTAGATGCCAAATAATCCGTATGTTGGAGCAGACTTCATGGTTTCCTTTGTCTGTAATGGCAACTGTCTGATCCTTTATTGATCTCACAAACAGTCAAAACAAAGAGAACCTTCTGTGATCATCTCCTGCTCCTGTTTCCAGTCCGGAGGCCAAACTCTCATCCTCCAGACAAACAAGACCCCCACCCCCAGAATCAACCAGAGCACAACTTTAGCACTGCAGTTCATTTGGCACTGAGTCTACTTTAGCTCCTCTGATAACTCTTTTCTGAGTCTCCTTTGGGTAGATTCCTTAAGCAGGAAAGACTGGCATGACTAAGAGTCTCTGCTCATAGTAGACATTTATTCCCCCCGTCTCTTATCATTCTGGTATAATTGCTAACCTGCCTTGGGATTTGATGGACTCGCTGCTAGGCTGCTAGATTTAGACAGTGTACAAAAATCCTTTGTTTTACATTCATTCATCTATGGTGCTGTGTTTGTCTGTACGATCTCCTTATCAGTTCTAATTATTACTATTGTTTGTTTTGGTTCCATTATTGTTACTCCTACTACAACTAGTTCTACTATTTGAAAAGCCTTACGCCTTGTCATGGATTTTAGGGCTGCCACTAATGACGGTATTTCTGTTGATTAATCTATCGATATTTTACTGATTAGTCGATTAATCTATGAGATTAATTTTCCTCCAAAAAATAAAAGTAACCTTTTCATTTAAGTTCGTTTTATCCAATGGAAATTTTAAGGTAGCAGGCAGATGACTTTATGGCTTTAATAATGAGTGTATTTAGAAGCTACAAGGACAAAAGATATTCAAAAGCTCTCTATACTAATGGTAATTTAATAAACATGTAAAAATAGACAACACGTAATGGTGATTTTGCATTTTCTGGCGGTCCATCATCCAGAATAGCGCCTGTGTGTTTTCTCTTCAGGTGCTCAAGCATAGCGCCAGTGTAGCTGTGGTATGCCATTGTAACTTTGCACGGTGTACAAACCACCTTTTTGTTTTGTGACAGTTAGAAGCACTCCCTTTCTTCTTGGGTCTTCGGGAACCTTTACACTGAACCTGTTCCGCAACACAGTCGGACTCTGCCGCAGCCACCGTGATTTTTCAAAACTGTAGCGTTGACCAGAGCTGACCAATGACCGGAGCCAAAAACGACTGACATCACGCATGACCGAGCCAAAAACGACTGACATCACGCATGCAGCAATTACGTAGTGACATTGAAGAAAAACATTAGTTATAATGAACGGAAGTGTTTTAGAACAAAAAAGATAAATTCATAAGAATGAATTTACAATGCGTCTGTGTAAAATAGTGATGTCGACGCACTTTCAGTGTCCACGTCATCGATTATGTCAACTAAGCGCAGCAGGCCTATTAGATTTTAATGATTAAATTGGTTAAGGTATATAAGGAACTTTAGAAAATACTCTCAGTAGTAATATTAATAAGCGCTGTTGATAGATTTAGTACAGTTTAACAGTAATAATAATGATCTCTTAGAAAGTACCTCTGTGAGTTCCGGAGGCTCAGGTACTGTTCTCCTCACCCCTCATCACATCAAAGGACGAACTGAGCTCAGAATCTGTAGGTCTTCTAATCTGTTAATCTCCACATATGAGGTGGAAAGTTTTCTGTCTGTCATCATTTCACTAGATGAGACATGCAGAGGTTAAGCTCAGAGGTTAAGTAATCGTTTGATGGTGTTTGATAAATATTTGGATGGATTTTTTGTTCTGTGCCAGAGCCTGTTGCGTGACGTCTTTCTGATCTTTTGAATCTGTCATCACACACACACACACACACACACACACACACACACACACTGCGAGCAGTGCGCACTGAGCTTAACCTCTGCATTTAACCCCCCCCGTGCACACCTTTAGAGAGCACACACACACACACACACACACACACACACACACACACACACACCAGGAGCAGTGGGCAGCACACCAGTGCCCGGGGGGGCAGTTGGGGGTTAAGTGCCTCACCCAAGGGCACTTCAGCCGTGAATGTTGTGGGAAGGGAAAGCGCTGTTCACCCCCCCCCCCCCCCCCAACTTTTTGTCCTCATCCACTCGCAGTCATTCATCATTTCTGAGAGGCTAACAGCTCATTACAGAAGAGGCTAACAGCTCTTTACAGAAGACATGAATAAATGCCAAAACCAAGCTTATAAAATGGCATGGGTAATGGGGAAAAATAGCGTAACTAGGAGTGGGATAGATCTTTTTTTAAAGCTATAAAATGTTTAAAATGTATATTTCTGACAAAAGAGCGAGTATTTTTTTTTTTTTTTTTTAACAGCGCTCCACTGGTCCTTACTCAGTTCCATCCTTCCATCCTTCATGTCACAGGATTTCCGTCAGATAGAGTCAGTGTAACACGGAGTGTGATAAATGTAAAATCTAATCCGATTAAGTATAACCAGTGGGAACAGAGCTGTAAACTAACACGTTATATGGGCTCAGAACAACGGTCTGAGAAGCTCTTCAGGCTTACAGAGACGTGTCTGTGTGTTTAGCATTTATTTTTGGCAAACATAAATACGCTAGGAAAATAATAAATATACGCGTTTCTTAAACTGTTCTCAATCCCGCTCCGAAGAATAAAGTGACTGAAAGAAAACTGTAAGCTCATTTTTTTTTCAATTTCATTGTTCCAAAGACGTTTTTACAATCTCAAAAAAAGTTACCCAGGCCCTTTGATTTTTTCTCTTTATTAAGTATGTTCCTTTAGAGTTTGTCGGAGACCTGTTTCTTATCTGTCATCCAGTGGATCAGGTTTGCGGATTTCATCAACAACATGCGGGTTCGACGTCCTTCTTGCACGACTCCCAGGGTCCTCCGACCCAGTCATATCTCCTCAAATTCCTGCAGAGGGAAAAAGAAACCCTACACATTGTGTATGATACATCTCACACATTCAGTTACCTCCCCTGTATTCAAGCCACAACGCCTTGCAAAGTATCATTATTTTCCCTTTAGCACTGTAGTATGAATGCAGATGCGTGAATGGTTTGTAATACGGAATGTGAAACCATAGCACGGCCAGGCCATGCTGCTGACACAGTACTATTTCTCCGTAGCCAGTCCCATATTATTTATAGCACAATTTAGTTCAATACAACTCTCTTAAGCCTGTAATTTTCCATGTCTAAAATGTACATAACTCAACACTGACAGGTAACATAGCATATTATTCTCACAGAGGTATTTGTTTTAACTGAGCCCTCTCAGTTCTTAAACATCTTATTTATATTACAGGGTTCAGTGCGTAGCAGAGTATCTGCTCTGAGCCTATCGGTCAGGAATTCCGGAATAATCTCGGTACCCGTCTCTAGAGCTCTGTACCTCTCCGTGATATGTTACACTTAACCCTTTACTTGCTGGTGTAGAAGTAGGTGGATTGGGTTTGTACTCTTTCTCTCTCTCTCTGACTGTTTTCTTTTGTTATTGCTGCTGATTCTGCTTTGACATCACCCTCTGTCTGCCCCCCAGATCACCGACACACGTTCCATCACACCCACCACCCCCTCTCCACCCACCTGCCCCCACCCCAGCGTTTCCGCAAGAGGGTGCTGAGCATGGAGCGCCGCCGTAAGAAAAAGAGAAAGAAAAAGAAAACCTCCATGCCTCCTTCTGAGGTCACGCCCACGATCCACGAGGTGGACGAAGAGGAGGCGGAGTCGGACGCCGAGGGGCAGGGCCAAGCCGCCACACCCACCGAACCATCTGACGATCAGCCGCAGGTACCTGGATGTGATGCACCTGTTGGCAGTTGGGCATTTGACATATGACTGTCTGATTTGTGTTTGCTGTCTAGTTGTAAAGGCAGAAACAGAATGTATGAGTGAATTCACGTAATGTTTGTGCCTGTGTGAGTGAACAAATTCTGTCATATTACATAGAGAGTAGATCGTTAAACAGTTATGGACGCCCTGTTACTCTCTGAGGAGGTGTTTGACATGAGACATGAAGGGAGAAAAAAAAGAACCAAAAATACGGCTCATCTGAAATTTGAGCACTTGACAAAACACCAAAGAGCTGACACCAGATAAATAAACATCTGCTGACTGCAACTCAGACAAAACCTGGTCCTAATAGCAAGTGAGTGAGACCTGCTCAGTGTACTCAGCTAAAGGGAACAGTTCATGTCCTGGTGATTGACTGTGTGTGTGACTGCACCTGTGTGTGTGTGTGTGTGTGTGTGTGTGTGTATATGCCTGGACACACGTGTCAGGGGAAGATGTGTGAGAGTGATGAATATTGTTCTTTCTCAGTTTAGTTTGGGCAGTGAAGAGGACCTGGTGCCCCCCCTCCTCAACACCAGTTTTCACATGGAGAGCGAAGTCACCCAGGGGAGAGCTGAGGAGGTCTCATCTAAGACCGTCCGTGCAGAGGAGCAGGATTCACAGGGAGGGCAAGGGGAAGATGAAGAGGAGGAAGAGGAGGTGCCCAGTAGGTAAGCTGGCTGCACACTCTCTCAGAGGTAGACAGGGATATTACTACCACGTTTCTGTTACGGGACAACGCTGTTTTGGTCATGAAGCTTCTGTGGTCCTGACTGTGATAAAACTGAGTCATTGATTTTTGGGGGAATGTTATTTGAGACTGTTGTTGGAAAATACTGGTGGGGCGTTATTTATATAGTAAAAATATAGTATCGCAGTATTTGCAAATATTTCCAGGATACACAATATACTCTTTATTACTTAACATTTTCATTTTACAGTTCAGGTTAGTTACTGCACAGTCGACCGCAGTGTTGATTAGGATCACACAAGTGGACCGTTTGAAAAACGACCATGAGCTATGATGTTTGGCCTTTTATTCAACATTCAACATAAAAATGAATGATAAATCTGCAGTTTTTACTTTACGAACAGTGACACCATTTGTTGAAGTGCCATTGCAAAGACAAACAAACGCTGTGAACTGTGCATTTCATTTGACTTCAGTGAACAGAGTCTTTAATCATTTCTTGATTATTTCAAGTGTGTCACATTAATCAGGAGCCAATCAGGACTGTATTATAGGTTTGTAATGTCAGTGAGTTACTTTTACTAAATGTCAGAAAATGGTTGGTCAGTATTCCATAAATACACTTTTTTTTTCTTTTAATTGCCTGGATATATGATAAATGAAAATCATAGGCATGTCCTCTATGGCTGTTTCTACTCCCAGACAACCTTGTCATAACGTACTGCAGGAAGATAAAAATCCTGTAAAAGTCTGTTGGAGTCAAATGTTGTAATTGCGGCAGTGCACGGCAATGCTCCTGTCAGGATTCTAAATGAGGTCTGTCTGCTTTTAAAAGAGCCATTAGTGGATCTATTGACTTTTTCCCTGCTTTTCAAAGATGCCATATCTCTGGGAGGCTTAGGAAGAAAGAAGGACCCATAGCACAAGTTCACTTTAGACATCACATAGACTTACACGCCTTTCAGTCAATAACTGTACCATTATGAACCTTTGTTATTAGACTAGACATTAGTCTACTATGTGATTTATGTGTACGGTGCATATCTGGTTTAAACAGCATTCAGTAATGTATCTAAGGTGAGGTAATCATTGTCCTCAAAGACAATTTAATGTTTGTGGGGCTGATCGTTGCTCGGGAACACAGTGTTCATGAGAAGCCCATCTGCCTCATGAGCATACATAGCAATTAGTGTATGAATTATTAGTTAGGGGCTATGAATTATGTATACCACATGCAGGGAGATCATCTCTTCAGTGCTGGTCAGTTACCTGTTTCCTCTCATGCAGTTATACAAAAAGCACTCACCACCACTTAATCCAGAGGATTCCTTATAGCAGGACAGTGACTGATTACAGCAGCACAGCGCAATGTTATGTCATCTGAACTGAGTGAGACTAACAAATGACAGTGGTTGTTTGATGCATGTACAAGCATGCTTGTTCTCTAGCGCCCTCTGCTGCCTTCCCAGCCTCATACAAGATAATGAAAAAAAAAAAAAAAAAAAAAGAGCAGTGGTTTCATTTCAGTGGTTCGTGCTTCAAAACGGGATTTCTCCTTAAGCTAGGATCATATAAAACAGTCAGAACTTTCCAGTCTGAGAGTCAGGAGTTTCACTCCTGTCGGACAGTCCTGATTTTGGGTTGATCAAACTGAACTAACTCACGCTAACTGAGAAATCCTGTTAAGCTGTAAACCCAACTACTGTTGTTGTGATATAGTGACCATAAACCTGATTTAGTAACACACTTGTGGATTGATATGTAAAATGTAATACAAAGTTAGTCATTTAAATGTAATACATTTAAATGACAAACTTTTATTTTTTTACCTGTCAGGCTCAATGGCTGAAATACGACTGAATACTATAATAAAATTTCACAGTATTTTGGACATCATGAAATTTAGAACACCTCCAACTTTTATTACTAATAACTTGTTATATGTTTTTAAATTGTTTCTGAATTTTTTTAAATACCAAACATTCCATTAATTTTTTTCTTTCTTTTTTTTTTTTTTTTTTTAACAGATACATTTCCAAGCGTTTTCTGGCGTTTTCTGCGTTTGTATTAAAATGCACTGTGTGTTGTTTCCCTCAGGTTTAGCCCCTCTTCTGAACCCCCTAGCGTCACCACCACGCGAGGCTGGTTCCGTCGGAAGCCCCTCCACCGGCTGGCAGGGGCGCAGCGGACCAGCTACGACCTCCGGGAGCGCATCTGCATCGGCAGTATGACTGGCATGGAGACGGCCGTGTACCAGAAAGTGCCCACGGACGAGGCTGAGGCCCAGATGCTGGCCAGCGCTGACCTGGACGACATGAAGAGTAAGAACGCGTATAAAAGCAGTCAGGGTTTGACTGACAAGAAATCTGTTACGCCGTCCTTTGAAAGGAGGCCTAAAGACTACGCTACCTCACTTTCTCTCTCTCTCTCTCTCTCTCTCTCTCCTTTTACAGTTACATATGTTTGCATGTAATTATAGGTTTCAGTAACTGAGAACAAGGATTGGGATCTTTGACAGTTGACATGTTGTGTGTGTTTAATATTAGTCTTGTCTATGGAAATCTCTCATTGTTTAAATCTGTGTGAAATCGCTGATAAGTTAAGCTGCAGTATCTCGGGGTTTGCTCTGTGAGCTTGGTTTGATCTGTATCAGCTGTATCTCTCCTGCAGCCCCTGGAGAAGTGAGCTGAGGATGTCTCAGTGCAGTATGTTTAGTACACAGAGAGACATGTGCCAGCAGCTCTGTCATGAGGTTGGGACTAAGGGTGTAACTTTGGCATTGCAGGCAGTGAGGACTTCACTAGCAGAATTTCTAAGTACTCCCATGTCGGTCCTGTCACACTGACCCGGTAAACAAGCCCGGGTTTTCAAAAATGCGGTCAGGGTTGAAGTCCTTTTCACTGGGTGAGCTTGGCTGAAAAAAAAAATCCTTTTATGGATGGAAAGTATCAAGGCTGTGTCATCTCAGGATGTTATTATAACCACAACAAACCCACAAGAGTCGTATCAGACACGCTGTTTGTACACAGTCCATGGGAGGGTCCTGGAAGCCCATGTGCCCAGTCTGTACAGAGGTTACCCTTTGCTCTACCTCAGTCAGTACTTTAGCTCAGTACTGTACCTCAGTCAGTACTTTACCTCAGTCAGGACTTTACCTCAGTACTGTACCTCAGTCAGTACTTTAGCTCAGTACTGTACCTCAGTCAGTACTTTACCTCAGTCAGGACTTTACCTCAGTCAGTACTTTACCTCAGTACTGTACCTCAGTCAGCACTTTACCTCAGTACTTTACCTCAGTCAGTACTTTACCTCAGTACTTTACCTCAGTCAGTACTTTACCTCAGTACTGTACCTCAGTCAGGACTTTACCTCAGCACTTTACCTCAGTCAGTACTTTACCTCAGTACTTTACCTCAGTCAGGACTTTACCTCAGTACTGTACCTCAGTCAGTACTTTACCTCAATACTTTACCTCAGTACTTTACCTCAGTCAGGACTTTACCTCAGTCAGGACTTTACCTCAGTACTTTACCTCAGTCAGGACTTTACCTCAGTCAGGACTTTACCTCAGTTCTTTGCCTCATTCAGGACTTTACCTCAGTCATTTACCTCAGTCAGTACTTTACTTCAGTCATTTACCTCAGTCAGTAATTTACTTCAGTCATTTACCTCAGTCAGTACTTTACTTCAGTCATTTACCTCAGCCGGTATCAGCTCTGCCTGCAGGAAGAAGTTTGCTCTCGTCTGCTGCTCTAGTTTGGACCCCATGCTCAGTTTGGCCCTTCCAGCTGTTGTGCTGGGGTTGAAGTCAAAAGATCAGCGGAACATTTCTCATTTGCAGCTCAGACGGTGTAGCTTTTATGACTTTTCTTTTACTTTGTCTTTTTGTTGATCTCTGAAATTAGTTAACTAATTTAGTACAGACAAACTGTAATGGTTGCCCTGGAGATAAGGTAATGCACTGTGCATTCACCTTTTCCAGAATACAATGCAGTTCTGATTAGAAAATAAGCTTAAAATATACCGCATTATTATACGAGGCTCTTTACTCATCAAAATACGTGTCACTAAAATGAGCCGCTTCTGAAAATGGAGTGCTTTGATGTACCCCTGTTATGGCCAGCAAGTTTCGGAGCGCTTTGTGAATGTATTGTAGAGCGGATGAGCTTTTTGGGTGAGGGCGTGGCGATTCAGTGAACTAGCCCGTGGCTATAATTAACGGAGTTGCTCTGATCGATTATCCTTCACAGCGATCCAGCCTGTGGCCCTTCCTGCTTTTAGAGCACAGGCCTCATTGACTGCTACACCATTCAGAATTAGAAACAGGGTCTCTCACACTGGACCAGGCGTTTCACTTCGAGCTTGACCCTGAGAAATCAACCTATCAAGGGTGGTTCATATTCAAGCCTGTTCATTCTTCCACTCCACTGATTACACATTCGGCCCAACATGTAATGGCTTATTCATGGCGGTTCATGTGCCCAGTTACTCTTGTTACGTAAACACACTGATTCCGCTGAGATCTTTTCACGGCACAGGGAGGTATTTTCCATCAACGTTATTTTTAAGTTTGTCTGTCTGGAGCAGATGCTGCAGTTTATAGTCCAGGCAGAGTCATATGATGAGCACGGATGTGTGTTATGGATTATGCAATTACATGGGATTAGAAGGGATAAAGTTCTGACCAAATACTGATACAGAACATAGTGATGTTTGCCCTATATTGTGCGTCGCTTTAAGATGTTGTACGTCTTTAACGGTTTTTCTGTGTATGGGAAAAAAACGGCTGTATTGTCAGGGGTCAAAGAGGTACAAAGCAGTTCAGGTAGAGGTGCTTTCACTGGATAAGTGAGAGTGAAGCACGAGAGAGCGGGAGAGAGTGAAGCACGAGAGAGCGGGAGAGAGAGAGAGGGAGAGAGAGAGGGAGAGAGAGAGGGAGAGAGAGAGAGGGAGAGAGAGAGGGAGAGAGAGAGAGGGGCAGTCGTGGTTTCCATGGTGACCTGAGATCTAGAGACAGCACTGGTTGATGTGAGGCACCATGTTGTGCATCTGGACGCTTTCTTTGACTAAGTGCGATGTAGGAGTTGATGCCTGTCTGTGACGCTCAGACGCTGGCCTGCGTTCTGTCAGCATGAGCTTACAGACCAATGGTATTATCTTTTTTCATCGAGCTCCTGCGGCCTCATTCTCATCGCTCACGTGCTGCACAACTTCCCGTGCGCCTCGTGGTGGGGCACGTCTTTTCGGAGCTCGGCAGAACGCGATGGGGGGAACGCTCGTTGGACCTCTGACTCATTCCAGCCACAGTGGTCAGGCCGGTGGGTGAAAACAGGACAGCAACACTCACACAAGACCACTCCCTTTATCCCCGCACCGCTGCAGGATCAATCGACAGCGTCATGGAAACCCGCAGGGTTGGTCAATAGATAAGCCACAGACCAAAAAAAAAAAAAAACCAAAAAAAGTAGATGAGTAGTGTCAACATTTCCTCTGTAGCATCGTCGAAATCCAGACAGCCTGCTGCTGTTCTCCTGTTTGCAAGGAACATTTCTCAAAGCACCTGCTCCTGCTCTCCTCTCCTTTGGCATATTCACAGCTCTTCATCATATTTTGTCTCTTGTGTGCCTGACGGTTCCATCCAACTATCGAAGAGGAACTTGCGATTGCAATGCGGTTTGGGCTCTCTGCTGATCAGTGGTTGATTGGATCTGTAATTGCGCTTGGTGACAAGAGACGAGCGGATACCTTTTGTCTGGGGAGGGATTTCGGTTGCTGCTCGCTCTTTTGAAGAGTCCTGAGACTGATTTTTCATCTGTCTTTTGTCATTTTCATTGCCATCTTTCTGTTGCATTCAGAATTTACACTGGGTATCGAAGGACACTGAAGAGCATTAAAGCATAGGTCAGTGGATGATTGGGATTCAGAAACTACATTTCATGTCTCTGTTGCGAGATCCACTGTTGATGCTCTTCAGTTCTGTTCTGTTGTCTAGTCTGTGAAGGTCAAGCTCTTTTGAGAGGGGACACCCCCCCCACCCCCACCCCCACCCTAAAAGTGTGGGGACATCTGTGGATTGTGGTCCGAATCTGGATTGAGAGCCGGAGTGCGGAGTTGGACTAACGTGGACTGACTGTGCGTTACGGCGTGGAAGGAAGCTGCATTGTGGATGAGCAGTACACCCACCCGGAGCGCAGTGCGGTGGAGCCATCGGCCGAGGAGATGACAGATGTGGGGCAGGAGAAGCGTGTGCGGGTGGGTTCCGGCGCGGAGCATGAAGAGGAGCCCCGGAGGGGACATGGCAGGGAGGAGCGTCCATCGGGACTCTGGAATGTCGATGGATTCGAGGACTTTGAAGAGTTTGTGCTCGACTTTGATGATTATGACTTACTGGAGTCCATCCACACTCACCTGGGCTCTCCGGTCGAACCAAATAGTAAGTTACTAACGTTGTGCAAATGGCTTCAGTCTGCTGGTATGTTACCTTGAGTCATACAGGTCACTGTGGCTCACTAGAAGCACTTCCTCCATCCTCGAAGTTGACTTTATGAAGAATTATTACGAGTACCACAGTACAACAACTCAGTAAAAACCAATAGCTTGCTTTTTTTTTGCCCCCATATTGATGACTGTGGGCCGTGACAGTGTTGAAGAGCACTCTGCCTTGTATGGACGTGACTAACATTCAAAATTGATTTGTGGGAGTTTTCAGTTGAGCTGTTTTATTGATCGCACATAGAGACTCAAGCTAATTAATGCCAGGACTGGCCTCAGTTCTATGTTTAGTGATATGACAATCGAAGCAGTTGGGAGACCTCTGTGAATGTGACACAACTGTGGTGAACAGAGCAACTGATATTTCCCCATGGGTTGTCCTTGCACAGCTGCTGGTTCAGCCATGCATTAAGCTACTCCATTGACAGATGTTGATGTGTCTCTAACATGACAATGCCATGAATGTTCTCCATCTACCAGAAAAGCAATAAAGATCACAGTGTTATTGTGGCTAGATGGTGCTGTGCTTGCAGCTGATTCATTTAGAGTTTTCCGGGAAAAAAGGGGGCTTTTGAAGTTTCAGTCGGGTTCAGGAAGGCAGGGTTTTTTATTTTTTTTTTCTACCCGGATGTCTTTACCGTTAATCAGTGCATTGCCCGAGGTCTTTCCCTCTCAACACTTATTCAACATCTGAGCTGTTTTCCTCTCCCTCAGGGACAGCCCAGTCTTTAGCGCAGCTAGACTGTCTGCCAGAGTTCACTGCTCAAAGGCTTTTTGTCCCTTGCGCTGTTTAAGCGCACAAAACGACGCAGAAGTTCTGATCAGATTTACAACAGAGAACACGTAGCGTGTTTAGGCTCCGTGCATTAGTTAGAAGTCGGAGAGCTCTCGCATGCAAAGCGTGTTTGACTCTTGTTCTCCGGTTATGTCGATAGGACATTTGTTTCGGAACTCTAGAGCCAATATTTCAGGGAGTTTAAGAGGCTTTTATGGCCTAAGAGTTGGTTTCACCCTCTTATGTTCTCAACAATTATTGGCTGAATGATTCTCCTCCAGGATTGCGGCTCCGCTGCCAGGAGAAGGGCTCAGGCAGAGTGCAGCCAGACAGCATCTTCCTCATGTTGTTAGGAATGTGCCCCGCGGGGAGGAGGCACAGTTCAGAGAACGCGGACATCGGCTCCGGGCTTCGGGGTTTTAGAGTGAACGAGGAGGAGATCGTTACGATTGTGAGATGAGAGAGAACAGGATGAAGGAAGGAGAGAGAGAGAAAAAAAATATAAAACAACATAAAATAAAATAAAGTTAAATGGAGTACAATAAAATAGAATAAAATAAAATGCAGTGGTATTATAAAAAATACAAAATACTGTGCGACCTGCGGCTACTGTGAGAACACAAACCAGCTGGGGATCCTCCACAGGGTCCCTGTGGCCCTCTGCCTGGCCCTGAGAGGGGAGGTGGGGTTGGAGAGTGAGCAGAACTCATAGACCTCCTTCAATTATCCCAAATTCAATTACAGAAAAAAACAGCTTTGGGTTGTGGGCTGAAAGGAAACAACATTAAATCATGATCCATGATCATGTTTTTATTTTATTTTTTTGAAGAGGCCCTGGACCTGTCATTTGGTTTCATACTGCAGTTACTGCCTTTTACCCTTAGTGTTTCATCTGCCATTTTAAATAGGAGTTTTCAAAAATTAAATAAAGAAATGAATAAAGAAATGAATACAAGTTTTTAGGAGATGTTCTCGTTGGGAGGACTGTTCCCCATGTATTTGTGTTTTATGTTGATTTTGGTCCTGATGGTCTTGCATTTCTTTCTTTCTTTCCTTCTTTCTCTTTGTCTTTCTTTCTTTATTTGTGTTTTTTTTTCGTCCAGGTCACCGGTTCGAGGATAACCCAGGGGTGAGGCGTCACCTCGTTAAAAAATCGTCCCGTTGTCAAATCCAGCGGACAAGCAACAGCTCGCCTCCTCTCTCCAGCCTGAAGAAGAGGAAGAGGATGGAGAAGAAAACTCACGAGGTGCCGGAGGAAAATGCGTCTCTTCTCTTTCCTTATTTACACTTTATTAACAACACTTTCCCTGTGTTTAAATCATATGTCAGTCTCCACATTTCCCTAAGCCGTCAGCATACGCTGGAGTATCCCGCTGGGTAATCCAGACCAAGGTTAAGATCTGAAATGAGGTATGCTAATAGATGGGAGATAAGTGCTGATTACCTGGACGCTTCCCCAGTTCCCTGCTAAGTCCTCTCCCGCCACGTCTGTATCGACCCCTTTCTCTCTGCGTGCCACTCAGGCACAGACGGAGTTGCCTCAGAGTCGGTGTCAGGTCCGATAAATGGATTAATTACATAAAGTCTCAGTCAGCTGGGGCAGGGTTCTCCGTTTTTCAGTGCGTGCATTAGTGTCACAGGCTGCTCTAATCCTTAAATCAATCCACGCCGGGGGCCCAGTCCCCTGAGCTCTAACATATTGGGGCCTTATTTACTGATGCTTTTACCGTGTGTAAATCCGCTGACGTGATCTGTAATTGCGTGACATATATCTCTTGCACATTGATTATCAGTCAAGCTGCTGGTTCTGTGTATGGAAAATGATGTGTAGATGGATCTCTGTGACAAGCATTTGAATATGAGATTGATGACATAATATACCTGCTCATTGTATTTTGTGCATGTTATATATTGTTAATTCCTTGGCTCTCTCGGGTGGTGCGTTCAGGTGTTTGTGGAGCTTAACGAGCTGATTGTGGACAAGAACCAGGAGATGCGCTGGAAGGAGACGGCGCGCTGGATCAAGTTCGAGGAGGACGTAGAGGAGGAGACAGACCGTTGGGGCAAACCTCACGTGGCCTCGCTGTCCTTCCGCAGCCTGCTGGAGCTCCGCAGGACCATCACTCATGGTGAGGACCTCCTTCATCTGCCCAGCAAAGACGCCATCGAAACCCATGAAACCCATGAAACCGGCCAATGAAACCCAAGTGTGTTTGCCTGAGACAGTGGAATCCCCATACGAAACGTTATGGGTCTTACAATATCAAAAAAGCATCAACAATCTCATTAATGCACTTTGAACTTTGAGAGATTTTCATAACACAATAAATTCTTTGAATCGTGGCTGTTCTGTTCTTAAACGTCTCTTTTTATGACTTTAATGGAAATCTTTTCGTTTTCATTTTGCTTTGGTATTTTCATTAGCTTTGCAGGAAGAGAAAATCAGATCAACAAATCAAATTCCAGCCCTGTTATCACAAGGGCATTAATCCTTTTTTTTTTTTTTAATAATACATGCGGCAGATGAATAAACCCTGTGAATGTGTCATGCGACTTGTTCACCACAGGTGCCATAATGTTGGATTTGGACCAGAATACTCTGCCAGGCATTGCCCACCTGATGGTGGAAACCATGATCATCTCGGACCAGATCAGGGCTGAGGACCGAGCCAGCGTTCTGAGGGCCCTGTTACTCAAACACAGGTCAGTGACACACATCGATTACCCAAACAGCAGATACACTGATCAGATATATTGATCGTTTTAGGACTTATTGTCAATGCTATTGACTAGCATATTTGTATCTACTTGTTTCCCTGATAAGTTCAGTGCCAGAACTGGAGACTGGTGTTCTCAACTGGCTCACTTGTTTCTGGTATTCTGCTATGCAAAGGACAGGTGACCACTGCTTAACTGGTCAGGCTGTGTCCAGGCTAGGCCAGGTCCATGAGGGCCAGTGTGTCTGAAGGTTTTGATGACACTTTGATGATGACGAGCGAAATGGCTGTTGCAGTAAATTTCCTCAGTGACTTAAAGGCCTGGACACATGCTGGCACTCCACTTCCAGTCCACAAGCATGTGTGCATGTGTGTGTGTGCGTGCGCACGTGTGTGTGTGCGTGTGCCTATGTGTGTGTGTGTGTGTGTGTGTGTGTGTGCATGTGTGTGTCTGTGTGTGCGTGTGTGTGTGTTTGTATGTGTGTGTATATTTGTTTCCTGGCTCTGGGTTTAAGGTTTAAGTGCGTTTGAACCATGTGTCTTTCGTTGCCAGTACTGCCATCCCCCCGGGATCCCAGTGCTATGTTGGAGTTGTACTGAGAGAGAGAGAGAGAAAACACTACCACAATGAATAATGCATGGGCTTTCTCATGCAACTCGGCTTAAATTAATGGTTAGCTGAGTTAGCAAGGAGTCGTAATGTTTTTTGGTTTTGGGGGAACATCTTATTTTCAATAAGAAATAAAACAAAATGCAATACAGACATATGGCATTCATACTGAGATTCACAATGCACTTCTATCTCTCATTATGGTGGTGCCAAGAATAAGACACACACACACACACACACACACACACACACCCATGCACTCATGTGTATGTGTGTGTGTGTGTGTGTGAGAGTCTCTCTAATGTGACTTTCTCTGCACGCCCTGTTCTGCTCAGACATAAGCTCATTTACAGGTCTCATCTGGCCTGGCCATCACTTTTGTAAGTAGAGCGTTTTAAATGGAGATGGCACATCTGTAGTCAGTTAGAATGGTTCTCTTCTAATGACTGCATTATGCAGCCCCAAAAAAAAAGAAAAAAAACACATTGGCCTTCTCATCCACACAGTCACACTCAAACACACACACACACACACTACACTTACTCTCTCCCTCCTTCCCTCTCTCTCTCTCTCTCTCTCTCTCTCTCTCTCTCTCCCACTATGGAGATATTGCTAAGAGCTGTAGATCTCCTGTTAATGCCAAGACACACTGTCAGTGACAAAGTCCCTCTCTAACATTTCCCATCATCTCACCAGACGCTTTCTGTGGGAAAACATGTCTAATTAGCTCCTCATTCCAAGACATGTCTTTATGATGTGGAAGGAAATTCTTCAAGGTGCTGTATCATAGCTTACTTCACTGGTTACTCATTTCTGTCACCAGAAAAAAAAAAAGGAATGTTCTAGAGTAAAATTCGTTCTCTGTGTCATACCTTGTCCCTTTGTGTTCTCACGCTTTTTTAAAATGGTTTGAGGCTGGACTTGTTCTGTGTGTAATGGGACAGGCCCTTATGAAGGCAATGATGTCAAGATTCTGGACAGAACTAAAGTCATTAAATGATCTGTGCGAGACAAACCTGGGTGTATTTGTGTTCTGTTCGTTCCCATTTAGACCACCGAACATGCCACAAAGCATGTGGCACAAAGTATGACACCAATTTATATATATGCATGTATATACCCGATATATATGTAACCTAAAAACAGTTGAATAATAAATTGAACTATACACAGATGGACTGTTATACATACACATTAGTTGCTGAACAATCCCTCGTAGCACAGGCCCATACTGACTGTATGTGTCTGTGGTGTGTTCTGAAGCAGAGAAAATGCTTCCTCTTGATTTGTCCTGTCGTTGAAAAGAAACGTGCGCGATTTAATTGCTCATTTCTCAATGTGATTTCTCACGTGTACGGAGAGCAAATCCCAAAACTGTGAACGCAAAGCTTTGTGGTCGTTTGTTAGTTGATAAAGATGGAAAACTGCGGCATTCGCTGATCTTAATCTGTGTTAAACGGTTCATTTCTTTTTTCCCTTATCGTTCTTCGGGGGCCGCGCCTCCAACGGTGAACCAAGATACGGTTTGCATTTGGAAATTCTGTTATTGAAGCCACGGTATCACGGCCTCTGAAAGACTGCTGAATATTTATGAACACTGAAAAAAACCAGAAGCGTGTGCACTGCTGGTTATCCTCCACATCCTCTTAAACCTCTCTCTCTCTCTCGTTTCCAGTCATCCCAACGACGAGAAAGAGGGCCTTTTTCACCGGAACCACTCCACCAACAGCCTGGGCAGCTTCCACCGCAACCACAACCACGTCCTGGACACCACCTTGCCCCTCGTGTCCGAGGACCACGTGGAGCTGCGGGAGACCAAAGCGGGAGACCATGACAAAGAGGTGTTTGTGAGCTTGTTTGTGAGTTGCTTGCCAATTGCATGGTATATGTGCTGCTTCTGGATACACACCACCTGATCACTGATTGCCGGTTATCTCTGGTTATGTTTGCTGCTTCTGAAATTGTAGTTTGAAAGGCATAAGCGCAGGCATGTAGATGAAGAGTCTTACAAGGCAAATGGTAAGGACCATACTTAATCTGGGTTGGAGCTCAGTTATCAAGTATGCTTTGGTCAGTGGAAGCCTCCCCTACCACATGCACTGGTTTAGAGACTTAGAAAGTTTACAGGTGCTTCATGATACTTGTACCGTTTAACTTATGTTCAACAGTTTATGTTGTCCTAAATTTCCCTCGGGATGAATAAAGTATCTATCTATCTATCTATCTATCTATCTATCTATCTATCTATCTATCTATCTATCTATCTATCTATCTATCTATCTATCTATCTATCTTCAAGCCTAAAGTGTAAAACAGTCCATAAAGCTCAAAGTAAAATTGTTCTAAATTAATTTCAAATGTATTCATTCTTTTAAGTTGTGTCATATGATAAAAATCAGACATCCTGAGTCATTAAAGCACAGTTGCATGCACACACACACCCACACACCCACACACACGCAATAAACACTTTACCAATAAAAAGAATACCAGCAAATAAAAGCACCACTTATCAGATGTTTATATCAGCATGTGGACATTTGGTCCACACAGCATGACAAAAACATCTCACACACACACACAACACACACACACACACACACACACACACACACACACACACACACACACTCAGACACACAGAGGCAAACAGCTGATGCCACTAACGCAGGCATGAGAGAGGTCTTTGCATGTGCTTTCTGCCAAAGCTTTTGAGCTACTGCTGACTAACACTGCTGTTTAAATGTTCAAACATCGCTAAACATCTGCTTCTGCTCTCAAAAGAAATCCGTGCACCCCCTTCCTGCCGACGGACATCCTGCCGGCAGGTCCATGAAACTCCTCGCAAAGATCCCCAAGGATGCCGAGGCAACTGTCGTTTTAGTTGGTAAACATTCGATTTATATATATGTGTATCTCACACTTTGTTCAGACTTTTACTTGTTTAATTTGTTTAATCTGCCAAATGTTGGTATGAGAGTGACATTACATGTACATTGTGTGTGTGTGTGTGTGTGTGTATGTGTGTGTCTGTGCGTGCGTGTGTGTTACTGTGTGTGTACAGGGTGTGTTGAGTTTCTGGAGCAGCCCGCCATGGCTTTCGTCAGGCTGAACGAGGCCGTTCTGCTGGAGTCGGTTCTGGAAGTTCCCGTCCCGGTCCGGTTCATTTTTGTGCTGCTGGGTCCAACGCAGACGAACATGGACTACCACGAGATCGGACGCTCTTTCTCCACCCTCATGTCCGACAAGGTTCGTCTTCGGACTGTTGACAGAATACCTGCACTGCTCCGTTACTGATATTCCGCACTTGAACCTCCCATTGGGTTTCACACTTTTTCTCCTCCTTCTCAGAATTTCCATGAGGTGGCCTACTTCGCTGATGATAGGCAGGACCTGTTGAACGGCATTAACGAATTCTTGGACTGCAGCATTGTCATCCCGCCCTCTGACGTGGAGGGAAAGGACTTACTGAAGACGGTGGCCTCCTTCCAAAAGCAAATGCTACGCAAACGAAAGGAGAGAGAGAATAAGAAATCTCTGATCACTGCTCCTGGAGTCGACCAAGAGAATAAGGGTAAGCGTGGTCCCATGTTTTCCCCTGGATTCACACCCGAATCTCTTCTTAAGGCTTTCACTGGTCATATACAGCCACGAGACACGATTGGCTAAGACATCTGGTTTTCATTGAATAACCCATTGGTTTTTTTTTTTGTTTGTTTTTGTTATTGTTTTTGTTTTCTTTATACCTGCGTGGTAGACATGAGTACAGATGAACAAGAGGAAGAGGATTCGGAGGTGGACCCTCTCAAGCGTTCAGGAATCCCGTTCGGAGGTCTGATCCATGATATCCGCCGACGTTACCCCCGTTACATGAGTGACATCAAGGACGCCCTGGACACGCAGTGCATCGCTGCTGTCATCTTCATTTACTTCGCCGCTCTGTCGCCCACAATCACCTTCGGAGGTTTGCTAGGTGACTGACGAACTGCTCTCTCTTCTTTGAGTGTTCATGCAGTTTTGGGTTTTGTTTTGGGTTTTGTTTTTGTATGGGTTAGCTTTGAATGTACTTTGAGTCATTCATTTTTGTGGTGTGGCGTGTTCCTGTTCATGAAGGAGAGAAGACGCAAGGGATGATGGGAGTGTCCGAGCTCATAGTTTCTACGGCGACGGTGGGTGTGCTGTTTTCCTTGTTGGCCGGGCAACCGTTGCTCATCATTGGCTTCTCTGGGCCTCTGCTTGTGTTCGAGGAGGCTTTCTATAAGGTACACGACAACTACACAAGCGTGAAATTGTCACATGAGCGTTTTATCGGGGGTGGTCAAATAAAAACAGTGTTGATTTCTAATGGTCAAGATTTATTCTCACTTCTCCGCTTTCTCTCTCTCTCTCTCTCTCTCACACACACACACACACACACACACAGTTCTGCCAGGCTCAGGGCTTTGAGTACCTGACTGGTCGGGTTTGGATCGGTTTCTGGCTCATCTTCATCGTCTTGGTGATAGTGGCAGCCGAGGGTAGTTTCCTCGTGCGCTACATTTCTCCCTTCACTCAAGAGATCTTTGCCTTCCTCATCTCCCTCATCTTCATCTATGAGACCTTCTCCAAACTCATCAAGGTGACGTACAAAAACTGGGGAAACTCACAAGAAAAACAGACCATAGCAAGTTTAGACTCTAGAACCATATTTTTTGTTATTGGTGTTGAATGTCCGCGTTACCACAGCTTCATTGTCTTTTACTTTCAGTGTAAAGTGTTGGTGTGTGTGTTGCCTCATGGCCTCCATTGATCCGCCTTTTCTTTTTCAGGTGTTTCAAGAGCATCCGCTGATGAAGAGTTACCCTCCCGCCCCGGCCTTAACCGCCTTCGGCATCGCCGATCCGTCTCAAGTCGACATTACGACCGACGGCCCAGTTCTCAATCAGCCCAACACTGCCCTGCTGTCTCTAGTGCTCATGTTCGGAACTTTCTTTGTGGCCTTCTTCCTGAGAAAGTTCCGGAACAGCAGGTTCCTTGGTGGAAAGGTACAGTATCGCACAACCATACAGCTGAGTATCCTTTTTTTTTTTTTTTAATGCAAATACATGTCTTCTCTGATGCTTAATTGTTGTGTTCTTTCTTGCATATCTGTGTCTCTTTGACTTGACTCCTTTCTGTCCTTTCATACCAAAGGCGAGGAGAATCATCGGAGACTTTGGGATACCCATCTCCATCCTGTTCTCTGTGATCGTGGATTTCTCCATCCCCGACACTTACACACAGGTAATCGCAATGACACATACGCTACCGTACTTCACACACCTCCTCAAAGAAACTCAACAAGAGTTAACAGAACTACACGACACAGTCTGTAGAGAAGCCTTTGGATGGAATGGAGTGCAGTGCTTATTATACTGAGCTGGACGGTAATAGGAAACAGGTCTTCTCTGAGCCTGCTTTAGGATGTGGTCGGGTACTTGGCGTGTCCTCTAACCGCTGAGACTTGGGACGTAAAGCGGGTGTGTTTCTGTGGTTGCAGAAGCTGAACGTGCCCTCTGGTTTTTCGGTCACGTCCCCCGATAAACGCGGCTGGTTTATTAGTCCCTTTGGCGATAAACAGCCCTTCCCAGTTTGGATGATGGGAGCCTCGGTGGTACCAGCCTTACTTGTCTTCATCCTCATCTTCATGGAGACACAGATCACCACGTGAGTTTGGGACTCCACAGTCAAACCAGCGTCATTCTCTGCCTGCTCTTTCATGTCATTTCTTTACTTACTTTAGATGGTCATTGTCGGACCATAAATGTTTGTTTACATTCAATTAAAACTGATCTGTAAAAAGAGGTTCTGCACTTGACTGAAGGTTTTACAGAATCCTGGACTCTCCAGTGCTATCACAGCAGCACAACTGTCTGACTGCAGATATATCTGTGTTGTCTGACCCTATGAAGGGTACACACAGCTTTGGCATGGTGTTTTGAACTATATCTCTCTTGTTTGCTTTGTGTGTGTGTTTGTGTGATTTGTGTGTGCATGTGTGTGATTTGTGTGTGTGTGTGTGTGTGTGTGTGTGTGTGTGTGATTTATGTGTGTGTGTGTGTGTGAGTTGTGTGTGCATGTGTGTGATTTATGTGTGTGTGTGTGTGTCTGTGTGTGTTTGATTTATGTGTGTGATTTGTGTGTGCATGTGTGTGATTTATTTGTGTGTGTGTGTGTGTGTGTGTGTGTGTGTGTGTGCGTGTGTGATTTGTGTGTGCATGTGTGTGATTTGTGTGTGTGTGTGTGTGTGTGTGTGTGATTTGTGTGTGCGTGTGTGTGATTTATGTGCGCGTGTGTGATTTGTGTGTGCATGTGTGTGATTTATGTGTGTGTGTGTGATTTGTGTGTGCGTGTGTGTGTATCTGTGTGCGTGTGTGATTTGTGTGTGCATGTGTGTGATTTATGTGTGTGTGTGTGTGATTTATGTGTGTGAGTGTGTGATTTGTGTGTGCGTGTGTGTGTGTGTGATTTGTGTGTGCATGTGTGTGATTTATGTGTGTGTGTCTGTGTGTGTTTGATTTATGTGTGTGATTTGTGTGTGCATGTGTGTGATTTATGTGTGTGTGTGTGTGATTTGTGTGTGCATGTGTGTGATTTATGTGTGCGTGTGTGTGTGTGTGTGTGTGTGTGTGTGTGTGTGTGTGTGATTTGTGTGTGCATGTGTGTGATTTATGTGTGTGTGTGTGTGTGTGTGTGTGTGATTTGTGTGTGCATGTGTGTGATTTATGTGTGTGTGTGTGTGCGCGTGTGTGATTTGTGTGTGCATGTGTGTGATTTATGTGTGTGTGTGTGTGTGTGTGTGTGTGTGTGTGTGTGTGATTTGTGTGTGTAGGCTGATAGTGAGTAAGAAGGAGCGTCGACTTGTGAAGGGATCGGGATTCCACCTGGACCTGCTGCTCATCGTCACGCTGGGGGCCGTCTGCCCGTTGTTCGGCCTGCCCTGGCTGACTGCTGCCACCGTCCGCTCCGTAACGCACGTCAACGCTCTGACCGTCATGAGCAAGGCCACCGCGCCGGGAGAGAAGCCCATGATACAGGAAGTCAAGGAGCAGAGGGTGACTGGGATGTTGGTCGCCGTTCTTGTGGGTAAGAGTCAAACGTTTTTGTGATTCACCAAGACCCACAGGTCTCTTCTTTCTTTCTTTCTTTCTTTCTTTCTTTGTGTTGTTTACATTAAACATTATGTATCAACATATGTCATCCCAACTAAAAAAAGGGTTGTGTGTGAGTGTATGTGTGTGTGTGTGTGTTTTACTTTAAACAGAAGTAAAATGATACCATTACCGGTTGATTAATTATTCACGTCTCTGGGCCATCTCTGTGTCCTGTCATCCTGCTCTGTAATATTCAGGCCTGTCTATTGTAATGACGGACGTGTTGCGCCTCATTCCCCTGGCTGTGCTGTTTGGAATCTTCCTGTACATGGGCGTCACCTCCCTCACCGGCATCCAACTGTATGAACGCATCACACTGATGGTTACACCTGCCAAGCACCATCCTGATCACATCTATGTCACCAAGGTAAAGGAGGAGGCCCAAGCTGACACAGTCACTCTTTTACAATTACTGACTCTAACTAACTCTGTCAGATGTCACTGGATACCTGCTGAAAGACAGCAGCTGAATGATACTGCTCCAGCATTGCATATGTACAGAACAGTTTAAATTCCACAAAAGACAAGACTCACAAGGGATGATTTGTTGTTAGTGCATTTTAACTGATACCTTCTTTGAAATGAGGCTGAACATTCCAAGGTGAGATTTGTGTTGCATCCACTAGGTGGTGCCAAAAATCATTATTATAATTATTATTATAATATTATTATTTTATTTTTTCTGTGGAACTGAGCAAACGACATCAAAGGAGTTGACCAGGCATAAAAGTTCAAAACCACAGTTAAAATGACTGTTTTTTTCTTTTTTTTAATTATTGTCTTAGATAATGAAGAATCATCTCAGTGCTTTTGGTATAATCAGTGGCAATTTCTTTTGCCCTTTTTGCTCTAACTGCACTGAACTCACTCCGTCCGCTCCGCTCCATTCACACAGTTCCGTCTCTGTTTTAATAATCTGACCCACAGGTGAAGACCTGGCGAATGAATATGTTCACCCTCATCCAGTTGTTTTGTATCATCCTGTTGTGGGTGGTCAAGTCGACCGTGGCGTCCCTCGCCTTCCCGTTCATCCTCATTCTGACGGTGCCGCTGAGACGCCTGCTGCTCACCAGGATCTTTGAGGAGCGGGAACTGCAGGCGGTGGGTTCAGCAGGGATTACGCAATCTCTTCTCACTGATCTCATGCAGACTGTCGTCACTCGTTGCTTTTGTTCATTTTAAGCTTTTGTAAATTAGCGTATTCCTGGGAGTCTGGATACGATGTGTTTGTGGAAAACGTGGGAATTCTTGTGTTTAAAGCTGAGTCTTGATCATTTTGTGATGGGTCTCTTGTTTTGTTTTTGGTTTTGTTTTTTTGTTTTTTTTTAACAGCTGGATGCAGAAGAAGATTCGCCTAATTTCGACGAGGACGGCCAGGACGAATATAATGAGATTCACATGCTTGTCTAAATACAGGTCACACAGTAGCTCAGTGGTTGTCATATACCTGTCACACTGACCAATCAAAGCACAGCATCAGAGCACCACACTGTTCGAATGGAAAGGTGTGCGTATGTGGTCTTCATGTGTGGAAGGCCATGGAAAATACTGCAAATGCCTGGTGTACCATTCCCACGCAGGGATATTTTATTATTATTATTATAATTATTATTATTAGCTTTTATTATATATTCACAGAACTGTAAATGTGTACTGTCTGTGTTTGTCTGTTTTGTTTGATTTAACCCTTATTTTTGTTCCCAAAGAAGTGGCCTCTTAGTTGCGTCGATGCCTGTTAGGTCTGAGGGTGCATCCCGCTGTACAGTCCAGGCACTTTAAAGCTCCGCTGCGGAAGCTTCCGGACAGGAGCCATTTGAATGAGTTTCATGCCTGTTGAGGTGTTTGGGCTGAGAAGTGCAATGAAAGCGAGATTAATCCAGTAGGCTGGTTCTTACTTGACAGGGCTGCTCGCCCAGCAAAAAAAGTGCACCTGCAAAGCTATGCGTTTGTACCCACACTGATAAAAAAAAAAAAGAATAGATTAAAAAAAAAAAAAAAAAAGGTAAATAAAAACTACACTGCCAGTAGAGCTAAGCTGCCTTTTCACCTGTACTGTAGGCACTGAGTGGTTCAGTAGCGTCCTGCCATAGTGCCCTAGCTTGGGCCAGTGAGGTTTCATTTATTTTATCTATTTATTTATTTTATTTATTTTATTTTATTTTATTTTACTTTTTTGGAATGTGCAATTCCTTTGCTTGTATCCAGTAGTGCTGTCTTTTTTAGATACATGAGATTTCTTTGGGTTTGTGGCATTGATGTCTTGTGCTAGTGTGTTTAATTTAATTGGATATGTAAGGCTTTGAGTGTTTGGGTTTGGTTTCTTTTCTTTTTTTGTTTGTTTATGTTTTAATACACACTGCACACAATTCTCTTCTCCCTCTTCACTAACTGATCCTCACTGGGAGCTGCTAGTCCTCACAGACATCTTTATGTGGGACTGTTCTCTGTGTAGAGATGTTCTCTGTGCAGAGAAATTCTCTGTGTTCTCTATGCAGAGAGATTCTATGTGTAGAGAAGAAGTTGTCTGTGCAGTCCGCACAGAGATCTTTATGTGGGACTGTTCTCTGTGTAGAACTTAGAGGGTCGTTTTCTTTCTTTTATGCTGTTCTGGTAAAGCTGAACATTGGATCCCCTGACACGGTCAAGAATTATTGCTCTGATGTTTTGCTTGTCATATATTTTTAGTGTGACTTTTGGAGCTAATTGATACCATACCTTTGTCATTATATATAATTAATGATTTGTGGTAAGAGATCAGCCAAAATAAATCGAAGCCATAGAAAAATGGGTTAAGTTGATTTTAAGATACACAAAGTATTGTTTTTAAATCAATTTTATCCAACCATAACTGAACTGCCAATGTATACGGATGCAGTAAATTGCTATTCTCTAGGTTCAAAAGCTGCTGAGCTGTCAGATTGACTGCGGGGTTATGAAGGACATTTGGCTGAAATCTCATCAGTGAAACATTAACTCCATTAAAGGAAGTGCAGAGCCTTTTTAAAGCCACTTTAGCATGGCCAGCTGATTCATGGTATGTTACAGTGGATAAGAAGCCATGGCTGGGTTGTTAGAGGAAGAATGCCGCAGAGGAAGAGAAAAATTGTTAGGCATATGAACTGGAACAAGTCAGAGACTGCCTGGCTCTGGATATAACTGTGATACAGTAAAGGAGAACTTGGGTATTAAAACACATCTCAGTGCAGCAAAAGGACAGACAGACAGGCAGACAGACAGATAGGCAGGCAGGCAGACAGACAGACAGACAGACAGACTGGAATCCCAGCACTCAGGTCTCTGCTCCACTCTCTTCAGTGTCTGTTTTAACGTAGCAAGTGTTCCTTTTCATTTTCCTCCTTTTTTTCCCTTCTTTTTCTTTTTCTTTTTTTTTGCGAAATAAAGCTGACATTGACGTACCGATGACGAAACGACGACCGCCTGAAATCGGTCTCTCGTAACTCGACCACCGTTGTGTCTTCTGCAGAGTTCTCTGACGCACGGCATCTGTCACAGTCGCCCTTTAGTCTGTAAATAATGTCAAATCCACAATGTTTGTTGATTGTGTTGTGCAGGTGTGTACATAAGGAGAAGATTTTTGATATGAGTTTATTCAGGTTAGTCAAGATTCGCCTCAGTCAGCAGCAAACCCATTGCATACACCTAGAGGTTTTCTTTTTTTTTTTTTTTGTTTGTTTGTTTTTGTCTTGTTTGTTAATTAGTTTGCTTGTTTGACGTTGAGGAATTCGTGCAATCACAATTCCTTTCATTAGGGGAAATATATTCTCGTGACGAGTCCGTTACCTCTGATTGGTCGATGTGTTTACGTTGGGTGAAATTCAAAAGAAAGCGCTGCAACGTTTGGTCCACGTTAAGCAAGGGCCAGAGTACACAGTATGGGTCTAATTAGCCTCACTGAAGCTTCTGGAAGATGGAATTCTGTGTCAATGCCAAAAAAAGATTATGATTGTAGGTCTCTGTTTTTGACTTGACTCCTCTTTTGCCATATGAAATGTGAGTGAAAGGTGCTTTTGAAGGGAGGCCAGGTGAGTTGTTACTGTTCAAAGATGCAGAATGTACAGAAAAAGCTGCCAAAGCGAAAGAGTGTGTTTTCATCCTGTACCTGCATGCGTGCTGTGTTAGCTGTGGGACTGGGTGAACAGAGGGTGAATGAGTCTACACAGGGAGTGATGATTGGTGCTTTTGTTTGAATTTGTACTGCTCACAGGCACGGGCACTGTCCCATTGCACAGAGTTTGGTCTGATTCTTCTCTTTGTGTAGGTTTCTAAGTTTAGCTTTCAGTTTTATCCAGTATCTCAGACCTTCTGTCTTAAAACAGCATTCTGCCCCTCTGCCAACTGAGCAATTCAGTTTCAACCAGGTTATATGTGTTTAAACCACGGTTATGTGTTTTTAACCAGGTTATATGTGTTTAAACCAAGTTTGTGTTTCATAGACTTGTATTCATTGAAAACAGTATGATTTGCTGTTTTGCTCGATATGACTTCACTGGCAGAGGGAGACTGTAGCACCTAGAACCATTTATCTGTGTAACAGGATTTTTCATTCATTCATTCAGTCATCCATCCAACCATCCATCCATCTATCCATCCATCCATCCATCCATCCATCCATCCATCCATCTATCCATCTATCCATTCATTCATTCACTCCAGGTTTCTGTTTTTTTTTTTTTTTTCTTCTGACATTGGATTCACCTTCAGCTTGAGTAGATGTGTCATCAAAGCCCAGGGACCCTGAGGTGGAAAGCATACCATTGGAGATGATTGTCCTCTAAATGAGCTGGTTGCCTCCTAAGACACACAACAGGTGTGACACATTGAATTAACATAGAAGGCTAATGCAGACTCCTTAAGATACACTTGACTGATCATGAAACAAGTCCCACTTGACACGTTGCGGTGATCCTTTATGTCCATGCCACGATGGCTCTGTTTACACAACAGGCAGCAGTGGAATGAAGCTTGGATATGAATGCATTTCCACTTGGCTTTTCAAGGTAAAAAAAGGAAAAAAAAAAAAAGAAAAGAAAAAGAAAAAGAAACCTAGATCAGTAAAAGGCTAGGACCACACAAAAGAAGTGTTGAAAAAGGCTCTCTCTCTCTCTCTCTGAGTGAATGGCAGCTATTGGCTTAGTGTCTGACACATCTTAGGCAGTGGTGGCTGTTACCATGGCTGCCGACGAGTCGCTGATCCAAAAGGACTGAATACGGTTCGGCATTCCAGGTCCTTGTACTTGTTAAATGGTCTTTGTTGTTTGAGAGTACACTTGTGCGGACGTGTGGAGTACTGACAGACACACACACTCTAGTCCTCGCAGCTTCATGCGACGCACTCAGAGGGAAGAGGGCGATTAAAGGCAGCTGAGGGGGAAAAAAAACAAAAAAAAACAACAACTTTCTCGGTTAAAAAGAAATTGGAAGTGGGGTTATTATTAAAGATAATAAAAGGCATAGGATCACCACTTCCTATGTGTGGGTTTTTTTAAGATGTTGGAAGCGAGAGATGAAAAGAAAAGAGTTAGAACGATGGAGGAATTTGGCACGCAGACATTTTGAACAAGCTCCATTCCTTAGCTTAATACCACCCTGGTCGTAGCGACCACCCACCCAACTCATTAAAAGATATGTTATTGTTTAACCTTATGTCTGAACTCCTGTTCCTTAAATATCCTTTGATTGCATTTCATGTTGTAGACACAGAATGTAACCCTCTTTTGGTCCTGGAGGATTTTTGGGTTTTTTGTTTTTTTTCACATCCACTGAGTTTTGAAGTTGAAGACAATCAGAAACATTTACTGTTTGATCCATCTTACTGTATGCCGACTCTACAGTTCTGACCACAGCTATTCAGGACACACAGATAACCTTTGGCAGCAACACCAATTCACTTGGCCCACAATTTGAATTCCTGTAGGTGAAAAAAGTCCCTGAAGCATAATTAACTTTAGCAGCACACAGTTCTACTTTCAGAATGAGTGAAGTTTCTACCCAATGTGTAGCTCTACCAGGAAAAATCAAAGGCTTTCAGATTTGGATGTTTCTAAGTGTATGAAAGGAAGAGTGTTCTGTTACAAAGAGCTAATGATTCGTTTTATGTGACAGATCTGTGTTAGGTCTTGTACAGACTACCCCTTAGAAATAGCACCTTTTTTTTTTTTTTTTTAGAACTTACGATCAGGCATTGATTTAGGAAGAAGCTGGAAGAGCTCTGTTTTTAAGCTCTGTTTCCTAACTGTAGAAAAGGTTAAGGTTTTACACATGCAATAGCCATCTGTTGATTCACTGTCTCAGATCATGTTGAATATGTATGAAGTCCCAAACTGAAGTTTTGTTGATCTCAAACTGTTTCCTGGCTGTGATAACAAAGTGTGGTATGTTTGTCGGAAAGCAAGACAAACATTTTATGTGACTTATTATGATAAATCCTGTATTACATTAGCAGTAGCAATACTGAAAAGTACTAATGTTATGTGGATATTTTAATAGCAGTACTAATTGCTATTGTGCAAAAATGAAACAAAAAAAAAAAAGAAACAACTACAAAAAAAAGTTTTCAAACCACTGAAAAATAAAATTGTTATTTTTTTGTCTGGAAATAAATATTTATTATGTGTTTCACATTTTGGTGTTTTAATTATACCGTCTGAAACAAAAGTCTGTTTTATTTTTATTTTTATTTATTTATTTTTCATTTACCAACAAAAGACACCACTGCTTTTATTTTACCAATATATGTTTAGTTTATTACATAACACACTTAAGGCCTAACCTAACCAGGACACAGCCGCACTCTCTTAGGCAGTCAGTGTCAGGGTCGCAGGCCTTCGTTTTCACTGTGTTAGGGAAGAGCTCACTGACGTATTGTTCAGTGGGCGATGTGAGAGACCGGGCTATATATGACAGAGCGCTTACAGGGAGGTCAGAGGTCAAAAGCGTCTGTGCTCTAGGTGCCCGTTAGGACAAACAGAAAAGGCATGGCAAGCGTGACACAGATACAGGGCAGGATTAACAGCAGCAGGACGTGAAGCTCGGGGTCCCTCAGGGAGGCGCACAGCGGGAAATATATCTCGTGAATCTCCAGGAAAATCTCGTCTTGCAGAGCTGGCTCCACACACTTGGTCAGGTTGGCCATCTTGTTCACGCACTCGCTCAGAGCGTTGTAGAAACTACGAGCGCACGGGAGAAGATACAGTAATTAGAGAGGCACTCGGCTGATGTAGAACAAAAGTTCACCAAACTCACACGCGCGCACACACACACACACACACACACACACACACAGTCACATCTATCAAAATGCAGCAGGACTGTTTTGCCTGAGAGATTGCCGAGAAACAGGTGGACTCTTAATTTGACTGAAGTGTAATTAATCGGCCTGGTAGCATAACATCGTTGGTTTAAACAACACATGATGTAAACGTACCGAAATAAGTAACCAAAGAGAATGGAGTCATGTGTTTGGTAAGCCTGTAATTAATTAAATCTCTCAGTAACGAGAAGCACTGTGGGGGAACTGGAAACCCTCAGCTTTCCCATGACTGCAGGTCGTACATCTTCCATGAGCGGCCAGGAGATGTGGGAATAGGGTTATTTTTAGTCAGACCTCTGTTTTCACTCAGCGACCATGAGGATGTCAGTATGAGCTCATGGTCTACTCTAACTCAAATTAATGAGGCCTCAGACCCCGAGGATTAGCTGAGTAGAAATCGTTTGTGCGCACTCATCTCTAGCCCTGCACGCCACAGGCCTGCGTTCGCTGTCGCGACGACAGAAGCGACTCACTATTTAATGGAGGGCCAGGGACATGTTCGTTGGTAATCAGTCATCGCCATAGTGCTGTTGAAGCTGTGTATGCAAATATTGTGGACGTAAAAGTCAAACGAAGCTCTGTCGCATAACAAATAATTTGCCTCCGTGAGACCTGAAGAAAAGGGGGGCGGGGGAGAAAAGAGAAGTACAGGTAAACAAGAGTCACTGCAATCACCGCTCTCTTACTGCTGCAGAAAACAAAACAAAACAGAGAGATGTTATTGGAGAGTGTCACGAGTTATAGACGGTGAGAGGTCTGATGTCGTTAAATTGCCATTTCGTCAACAAACAGATTACTTTGTGAATAAGTCTTTGTTCGTCGCTGCGATAATGTTTGGAAATGTGTTTCCATTTATTTTCCATTGGTGTTAAAATAAAAAACAGTAATTTAAATGGAGGGGGTTTTTTTTTTTAAATTGAAAGGGTCCCTTTTCACAGTGCATGTGACATATTCAAATATTACCTGAGATTTCAAGACAAATGAAGAAGCAGGTTGAAATGAATGAGGTTAATAACATCTTCATTCCTTCAGGATACTAGAGGGAGAAAAAAAGTGTTTATATGCTATAAAAATTATTATGGAAAAGTTTTACAAGCGCAGTCACATACACCACTTGACTGTTTAGCTGTTGTTCGGTGGTACTCGAATAATATAATGTTTCCTGGTGAGTGCCGCCGATTAGGGTGGAACTTAAGTGCCCGCACTCAGGAAACGAGAGATGTTCTGGAAGATTCACTGGAATAATCTCTGTCATTCAAAGAGAAAAAAAAACCTTCAGAGGGCAAAGAGACTGTCTCACAAAGCCAAATCTTTAAAAGGGTCTCTGTCTTGTCTTGACGTCGTCATGGCTTTTCCTCCACTATAACTGGCGCGGTCGCATCTCGAGAGCTCCCCTGTCCAGAGTCCGTTTGATGGGTCGCTCAAGTTTCACGACCGGCGTCTTGTCCACAGGCCTGACTTTTACTGCTGGAGAAGTGCATTTTCTCCTACTTGTGTTTTACAAGCATCACTCCCCTATAGCTGTATTTAGGCATGGATAGTGGGTTGGTTTAATGTCAGTGAGTTTTAGCGCATGTGGTGGGACTCTCTCTGAAGATGTTGGCTTGAAAGATGACTTTTAAAAGTTCATCACAATATTCTAACATCACAGCAGTCTTTTCACGAGCAGCAAGTCTGAGCGCCCGTCTCCTGATATCAGGAAAGAGTCATGTGTGGCCTGATACAGACTGATCTCTGAACAAATGTGAATGCATGTCACAGAAATTCAGTTTTTTAATCTGTATACATAAAGCATGCTTTGCATATTTTTTGTTAGGTCTCGTGTATTTTATTGCACACACTTCCTATACCATGCTTGGATCATTCATTTTAAACATATTCTCTGCTGAACGAACGCATTCAGTCTTGAATACGGCTCAATTTATATGAAAAATTGCAACTTATGCAGCTGTATTTGCTTTATAACTTTGGATCTAATGTAATTCATACTTGAAAAACTGCCCAAACTGCCAAAACGACGAAGCACTTGCAAGGAAAACAGAAACAATCCGCTCTGAATTTGATATAGCTCTTTTTTGAACGGCGATAATCATTGTCGATCTCCATTTACTTTTGCAGACTAAGACTCACTCTGATAACAGAGGCCCGTTCATTTGCTCTACTTTTACGTTATCTCCATTAATAAATTTACCCTTTGGGACAGTTTTCTCAGCGAAACCAGATGTGAAGCGGAGAGGACAGCCTGACATTCTCTGGAACATTCCTAACATTCGTTCCCACATAAGCAAACAGAAATCTGATGAATGAAGTACACACATTACATAGGGGAAAAAAAACAGCTTAAATCAGAATTACTCTCAAAACCATGTGTAACAGCTATTTTCTGGTTCTCCTTGATTCAAATATTTGGTTTGACTTTCATTAACTTAGGTCAGTGTCAATCTGAGAAGCCCTTTGCAGTTAGAGAACAATGAAAAGCATCTGTCCAAGTCACTCCCATGATGGCTAGGTACTGAAAGATTCAGTAACAGAGTTCTGACCAACCACACAGTGTTATGTGCTGTGCTATGTGTAACTCTCTTCTCTAAAAGAGGAGAAAGCAGGAAATGAACTCATGTTTTAAATTAAAGTACATTTGATCAGCTTAACAACTTATCAACTCTACGACCCTCTCCCCCCCCTCAGAACAGAAAAAAAAGAAGAAAATCCTCACCTTTCTTACCTTGGCTCAAATGACCTTCTCAGCTCATGGCACATGCTGTGTTGTGTGCGTTAAAGTGTTATGGTTCCTCATAGAAGGAATTAGGTGTTGAGGCCGTGAGGAGCGACTTGAGTGGATCACAGAGACGCTCTGGGGAGCCCAGCGGTGGTTCTTGGTGTTATCAATGAGACTGGGAGTTTGCTTTCGCAACAAGTATCCCTGAAGTCTCCAAAAGCGTGTTTCCTTTCCCACGCAATTCCCTGTCCTTCCCCCTCTATTTTACAAACATAGACCGCTGTGTGACCAAGATGACTCTGATAACTGACCCCCCCCCCCCCCCCCCCCCCCAACCCAACCCAATCTGAGTGAGTGGACAATAGTAAAAATATCATACTATAAACATGGAAGCCATTAAGATGGAGGGGTTGCTAGCACACTAATGTACACACACACACACACACACACACACACACACACACGCACACACACGTGCGCACACACACACACACACACACACACACACACAACCTCCCTGGACAGATTCCATGTTTATCATTATTAAAAATACACCAAGGATCACTTTAAGACCAAACTTGTCATTGATAGCATTTATCCATCCAGCGTGTCTTTGTCAGTGAGAAGCAGAAACTGCAGTGAAAAGGTTCTGAGTGATTTTTCTGCTAAACTGCACCTCTGCTTTTCCGTCCATGCCATCTCCTGGGTATTAACCTGCCATAAATCTGTCCCTGCCCAGGACCTTTCAGTGACCTACAACATTCTGATGAGAACTGGAAAACAGAAGTGTGTGTTTGTGTCTGAGTGTGTGTACGTGTGTGTGTGCGTGTGCGTGTGTGTGTGTGTGCGTGTGTGTGTGTGAGTGTGTGTGTGTCTGTATTTTGGTGAGAGCTTGTAGGTTTGCATGTGTACACGGAGAAACGATTTGTAAAGTGACTTTAGAAAATTCAAGAGAAAATTGTGCTTGGTAGCGGCTACGGCTATTTTCCTAATCATTTCCCTGAATTCGAAACATAAAATACAGACGGACGTCGATGCCAAGTCCACAGCCAAGGCAGACCTCCTGTCTTTGTTTGATTTTTCTTTCAAAGAGAAAGAAAGCTCATGAAGAGAATTTGGCTTGAGGAATAGACAGAGTGGAGGGTTTGGCTGCCTGCGCTCCCTCTGTAACACACATACCACATTGACAGAGGCAGAAAGGGACAGGTTGGAAAAACTGATTAGTCCTGAGTGTTTTACAGTCCTGAGAAGGGCAGGTACAATATCAAAACCCTGTAAGAAATGAAACTTAATGCAAGAGTTTGGCATTCCTCCCACTGGTCTGGAGAGAGAGAGGGGGGGGGGGGGGGGGGGGGGGGGGTTATTTCAAAGCCTTTTCGGTCTAGAAGTACGAGTGTCTGCATTGTGGACCATAAACATGTCATTGCAAATACAGTGGAATTAAGTCAATTCTGACCTGCTTTCAGCTGTGTAAGGGTATGTTCTTTATTGTATCCCAGTATTCACTTTTGAATTATAATCAGTAACTTTTACACCGACCCGGTGGTTCCTGATCTGAACTAGACATGCTGTGAAAAAAACAATTCTCGTGCGTGAACTTGTGCCAACACGAAACACCTCCCAGAATTCACATGACATGTCTTAGTTCACTTATTGATCTGTTATCCCAATGCACTGGTAGGCTGAGACCATATGAACACATATACATTGAATGCCTAGATGAGCTCTGAGGGACTAGGCTGGCGGTTGCCGTGGTGAGTATTCATTGCTGCTAATGTTCAGTAAGACAGCGACTCTAGCTTCTTGTGGTAATCATTAATCAGTACTCAGTCGTGAGTTTCGTTTAATACAGTAAATAGTCAATGGGACACCATGATAATTAAACGCTCTCTTGACATGTTTCTTCAAATGACATTCAAAATGACCGATTTCTCATACAAGAATGATTTCCTTTATTTGGACACTTGACGAAGTTTCAAACAAAAAACATGATATGAAATGAGAGTATCTAACCATTCCATAACTTCACCACTAACCTTTTAAAATGACAGTCATCAGGGACAGAGAAAAGACTGATTACTCCTTCATCTATCACTGAAACAGAGGCTTGTTGTTTCTTTGATATGCAGCGACAAGCAATCCGTCTTTCCTGTGCGTCTCAGCGTCTTTTCACTCTGTGGACTGACTCAGCCTCACTCACTCTCAAAGCAGTTTCTCTCCCAGTTCACAAAAGCTTGGCCCCCGTTTTTCTTCCTCTCATTTAAGTCAGTGATTAAAGAGGAACTGGAAAGCTTGGCCCAGTGTTTTCAGCACTTCTACCCTTTTTCTTTTTTTTTTTTGGTCTTGTTTTTATGGAGGGGGGAACAGAGCAGAGGTGATGGGTGGGTATTAACATCCTCAGTTTGAACATGTCCAAATGATTCTTTTGCTCTGTTCTTTTCAATAAAACTCAAGTGTGAGCAACGGGGAAAAGTTTACTGTATGCCCCAGCGTAATGTTTAATTTGCTGGGACTAGACGACCACTTGAGAGATGGACTTTTCAAAATCCTGTGAAAATACCTTTCACCATCATCATTCTGTCGTTTTTTTTTTTTTGTTGTTTTTTTTTTTTCTTCAGCATGAAACTGAATGTTTCAATGATTTAGCTAATGCACGTCCATCTCATGTTGCTAGGCAACATACACATAATATAATCACAATCCATTTTGTGAGTGAAGAAATTTCCAAGAGCGGTTATATGAAAACATTTCCATTTCACTGAGATGCAGGCGTAATCCTGTTAGCCTCTGAACAAACAGCTCGACTGGATTCACATTTAGACCTTTTGTGATCTTGAATGTGGTGTTTGTACAGAATGCCTCAAGCCCCGGCTGGAAAACACATCTCAGACTGGTGGCAGGCGTGGACGCTCCATGCGTTTTCCCACAAAGCGACAACAGCAGGACTCTTACAAGGACTGCACCCAGAACAGTGAAAGGCATTGATAGACACATTTCACAACGGTTACTAACACCACAACAAACAGAACCTTTGGCAGGAAGATGATCATTTCTCTCTCCCTCTCAGAGAACAGGGCGGTCGATGCACACAATGCTGTCCGTGATAGATGGATAGATAGATAGATAGACAGACAGACAGATAGATAGATACATACATACATACACACATACATACACACACACACACATACATGCGGACAGATCTTCAGATGTAATTGAAAATGGCATTGGACAGTAGATGGGGAGAAAAACAGAGAGCACTGAGTTAGAGACCAGCTTTCAAAGAAGTCTGAGACCAGAACACTGGTGTCCCAGTGTACGAGGGCAACACGGCTCCAAAAAGCAGATCAAAGCTCCCGGGCGGGAAGGGGATGAGAGCCAGTAGCCTTGTAGTGGTTAAACAAAGCCAGTGCCCAGCCGAGGGGAGGAGAGGGAGCAGAGGCGCTGAAAGAGGATGGCCTGAAAGGCAGAGGTGTAGAGCCTCCACCGAGAATACGCTCTGAACACTCAGCACAACTATTTATATCTGGGCACAATAAGGCCACTGTGTGTTTTGGCTTGACAGCGGGGTCACTTTGGTTCACTGTTTCGTTCAACGTCGTCACCATGGACACAGTTGAGTGACATCGAACAAATTAACGTGCGTTTGGAAAGGGTTAATTAGAGGGATTCAGGGTTCATAAGGTCAGTCTGTTTCACGTAACAATGTTTATCCCACACCTGATGACTCACTGAAACATATCTGTGAGTAAACCCAGCGCCTGAAGCCTTTTCACATTGTTGGCCATCTGCTAATGAAGAAAAAAATAAATTAAATTAGTTATACAAACATGCATTTATCCACATCGACGTGTGACAGCGACGTTTCCTACATGCCCCCTCGACTTGTCATGTTCAGCCACTTTAAACTGATGTGTGGAAAACGGTGTAATGACTAAACCCCTGAAAACAGCGAACCCAGTGCACAAATACGCATAGGCTTTGCACCGTTGAGCGTGGGTAAGTTCACAGATGGTGTTGAAGGACCAGCATGTTAGAGACATTACCTCACGGGCGTGTCCAAGATGGCTCAGACTTCAGCTCTCTCTTTCTCTCTCTCATAGCCGCAGTCTCCGCTCGGAAACCCCTGCCCTTGCACACGGGGTCGCACTCTCACGCTTTTAACTGTGGAAACCCCTGCACTTACACACGAGTCGCCTTGTCACACTTTTAACTGTGGAAAAGAGTAAGACCATTTTTCCCCCATGCTCCCATGCCTCGTGCTCTGGACGGGTGACAAAGGTGTCCCTCTATCAGGCTGCCAGTTCAGACTGCCCACGAACCGTTTCTGAACATAGCTTTTGGCTTACGGTTGAGTTGTACCCTGTTATGGAACAGTTCAAGAGACACATTTCCGACACTTGGATCAGTCACTATATTTAGTCATAGACTTAATGCTACCAGTCTTACAGAGCATAGAGTAGAGGAACACAAACACAAACCCAAAGCTTGTGCCAGTCTACGGCTGTTTTGGAAAATCTTTGAAAAGTTGGTGGATGCCTTTGGAAATGCACTGTAAGTAGTTCTTGCGGCAGTGGAGCGATTTAAAATCTCTGACCGCTTATCTTGTGTGTTGGTGAATTAGAGACCTCCACAGCCTGTTTGTGGCTTGCTTGATTTGTTTTTCCCCCTCTAAATTCAAAGTTAAAACACGGTCCCCTATTTAAAAGAAAAAAAAAACAAAAAAAAAGAAGAACGAGAACGAAGTCCTTGATCTAACTGAACCAGTGTTTACACATTCATTAACTCTGACCATAATGAAGCCAAAACGCAAAGACTCAAATCAATCCTTGGCATGTAGAAAGGATCACCAGAAACCTCTGAAAGCAAATTCAAACATTGTTAATGCAGGCAAAGGGTCAGGAAAAATGGACTGACCTATTCAGCAGTGTTTGCTTCCCTGATAATATCCTGCTGTCAAGTTAAGGCTTCTGGAATGCTATGATTGGATTTGGCCTGTGAAAGATACTTTCCGCCACATGTTTTTAAAAGCAGAAACTTTAGGTCATTCAGTTTCATACTAAGACTCATCACTTTAGAGTTAAACTTCAGGTGTCGCAATAACGTATCCTGAAATTCCCAAATATATCTCATCAAACTCTAAAACGCAATGCTATAAACGATCTGCATATGGGAAAATCATCGCATCTATGGAACTTTGTACGATTCCAGTCCATTTTATGAATTCTTTTTTAAATTCTTATATCTTATTGTGCTGTGTCTGTAAGGCAGTGCAGCCTACCTGCCTTCTGTTTCCTTTTAGAAATGACATATGAGGGTCTACATACACAGGTCAGCTTCAGCCTGACTCCATTAAAAGCAAGCTTTTCAATCAGCCCTTTCGCCCCACGCTCGCTCTCTCTCTCTCTCTCTCTCTGCAGCGGAGCAAACTGCAAGCCGTGAATCCAGAAATGCCATAAAGTGAGAAGGCACCCACAAAACAACATCATCCTCATTTGTCTTTCCACTCTGCTGCTGAGGGTTAGAGTTACACAGAGACCTGCTATTTCTGTTCGCTTAAATCAACATTCAGTCTCCAAGGCAAACGTGAGAGAGACGGCCACGGTATATGGGCTAATAGAAGCTTGTTTGGTGGGTAAAGCATGACACCTCAGCTCACGCCACAGTAATCAATAGTCCACATACACAGACAGACCACAATGGGCTTAAAACGGCACATTTCATTACCTGTTAATCGACACACTGAGACTGGAAAGCAGTCATGTCATATAGGATGCTATACACACAGTGAGCTCTTAGTTTTTTTTTTTTTGTTTTTTTTTTAGACTGTTGCTAATGGTGTATAAACATACTGTTTCCTCACATGGGTAATTAGATGATGGTGTGTGCTTTTTCCTGTTAAATTTACATGTGTAAAAATAAAGTCTGTGAATTTAGGTACTATTCGTTTTACTTAGAGGTTTGCTGAACTGTTACTTGTATAAATTTATTTGGAAGGTTGGCTTAAAAAATGTCTCCATGGGTGATGTATAGGATCACTCATACACACACGCACGCACAGTATGCACACACATAGATGCTTGTCTTACTAGATATTAATGGGAACACACCAATTACTTTAGGGTTAATGACCCCAACATAACTGAGAAACATTTTCGAACAGATTTTCTTGTTTGTACCAACCATAACAGGTATATCTTTGTTTAAAAGAAAGTGTTTAAACTGGTTAAAGTGGAAAATGTACCTACGGTGTCAGCTGTTTCAGATATTCATTATTTCATTGGTGCATGTGGTCCTTATGAGTTCTGTAAAACGTAAACACACACTCGCGCACACACGCAAAATCCCCCACCCCCCTTTACTTTTCACTAATTGTCCGACAAACAACGTCCCGTATTTCTGTAGCAGTCTAAAGGCACTGAGATTACTTGCTTTGATTGCATTCTCTTTTGTCTCCCTTTTGACGTAATGTTAGACGAACATGACAGCAAATAGGACCCTGCAGTTTTCCCCACTGAACCTCACCTGTTCGCAACCGTAGTTCTACTTTTCTACCTGAAGTTATCCTTGAAATCGGTCAATCTGTTATCTAAAGATATCAACAGTATGGTCTCGCAATTAGTCTGCAGTTTGTTGTTAGCATCACTGGTGCTCCTGCACAGCTCTATCGGGGAGATAGTGTTTCGCTGTCCGAGTTGCACCGCGGAGCGACAAGCAGCATGTCCCAAGCTCACGACCACTTGTGTAGAGATTGTGAGGGAGCCAGGCTGCGGCTGCTGTCCGGTTTGCGCCCGACAACTGGGTGAACTCTGCGGCGTCTATACACCGAGATGTGGTAGTGGGTTGAGATGTTACCCAAGTCCGGATGCCCCATTACCGTTAGAGCAACTGGTGCAAGGGCTCGGACGATGTGAGCACAAAGTGGACTTAGAGCTCACTGGCAGCCAAGAGAACCGAGAACAGAGCGGTAAGTTAATTTTAGAGGAGAGGATGGTGGAAAATGAAAACATTATGTAATTTTCAGAGCATTGCATTTCATGCGCATCGATAGTTATCTGTCGGAAGATACGTGAGGCTGATGTTACACCCAAAGAACAGCTGGTGCTGTGTCTCTGTGGTGCTTTTGTTCTGCCTCTATAGTTCTTTGTAGTCTGGGCAGAGCCGTGCACGCCTGCCTTTTAGCATTAGTCGTTTTGTTCAGTCAGATTCCTTGAGATCATCTTTATATCTTTGTCTGTTTATTGTTTGTTCAGCTTTGTGTATTATTCACTGCATCACGCTTTCAAGGCTGACATCCAGCCTCGGATGCATCCTTCGCACTACTTTTCGAAATGTTGATTCACTGAATTAGCTTAACTACCAGGTCATCTGGAACCAACTAAACAGACCGTGTTAAGTCACTTTGATGTCCTGACAACGGAGGTCCCCTTGATGATTTTTCGTTGTTCTTCAAGCTCACAATGGGATGATGTAGGTCATTGACATGCTTTGTAGGGCACAGTTTGCTTCACAAATTTGTCTGTTAATCTAACGTATTAAAAAGCCATTCAACCGCAGCTGAATCCTTAAAAAGAACAAAAAAGGGGAAAAAAAGGGGTTGATGTTTTTTTTTCACTGAGGACATCTGGTGTCATATTTGGTACCATCTAACTGACTACTTGACCAGTGGATTGTTGATCCCCTCAAGCAAACAAGCTTATCAGTAACTGGACTGCTGACTGCAGCAGGATTGACTCTCTCTTGTCTCTGACTCTTTGACATGTTATATAGACATTATGTGAAAGGCTGAGACCCCTACTGCTATATAGCACTGTCCAGTACTTTCAACATATTCACATTCCTCTTGGTTGAAACAGTAAATGTCTTGTTAGTACAATAGCAAAGTAATGTGAGTGTGTTTATGCAGCAAAAATGATTCAAGAGTAATCATTGGTTCCTGCTCAAATAAACATAGTTATTATTTTATGCGCAACAAATGACATCAGATTGTTATCATGACAGAGAAGAACTTTCTGAGAATTTTTTCTTTTTTTTTTTTTCTCCATTTTATCTGTAAAGCCCATTTAAACAAAACAACTTTTATTGCTGTCCTCTTGATAATGTTCCTTTGTGGCCTGGAGAGTACTTGGAGACGTCTTATTGGTATTCAGTACCTAACCCTAAATTATGTTTCTCTTGAGCTCTGCAGAGCTGCTGATGGAATGATGAGCTTAACGGCTTGTGAAGATGGGACCATCAGTTGGAGTCAGTTGGCTTGAATTATTGTGCAAGTCAAATATGTGATTCTTTTTTAGAAATAAATAAATAATAATAAAAAAAAGAATAGAAAAAAAAAAACCTTAAGTTTGAATCGCTGATGACTGAGTGCTGCCAGAGACCTTTTCTCTGAAACGAACTGGCTGCCATTACCATGATGCGTTTGTCGAATTTCCAAGAAGTCAACAGGGGGAAAGGCCAATGTGGCTTGGCAATGATTAGCACAGTGAACTTTGAGCTTGTGTATTTGCCTTGCAGCACTGGCTGAACCAGCTCTGACTTACATGTTTTATTTTGGGATATCCATGCATGCTAAAGAACTCAGAGCTGCCAAATGTTACAGTAATCAGTCATTTGAGCTGTTTGGAAATAATTATCTGTGTGTCTTTAATTAAAATCCTCTAAAACGCTTTCAGATCATGGCAGAATAATGGTGACTACTAACAAAGCTAACATCATTAGCAGGGGGATAGACAGGCATGACGGTCCTGAGCGCTGCTCCATGATGGCTTTTACAATGTCTCTCTGGCACTTTGCTGCGTTTGAATCACTATTCTGCAGTGGAGATTCTGAGATTTTTTTTTTCAAACGCCAGGGAACCTTGAGAGTCTCTTCAGACGTTTGGAAGACCTGACACGGAGACGTTCAGTGTGGACAGCCAAACTAACGTGAGGACATTTTGCATAGGGACCTCTTTCTCACAGTACGGCTCAGTCATGCAGCATGTCCAGCAGGTCCCATCTGAATGAATGAGCAAATGAATCACGTTATTATGCGAATCCGCCGCAAAGCGTGAGGGTCAGAACCTTTTTGTGTTCTCTCTGATCAAGTATGGTGTTCACTATGATCAATTATGTAGTTGCTATGTTTAGATTCACCATTCTGTAGCAGTGGCCATCCAGCCGTTGTTGGCCTTTGTCTACAAGCCGCCTAACAGTGGCCTCAGTCACTCTTCACTAAGAGACAGTGTTTCCACACTTGCACAGAAGTGCCTCATGCCAC
>NC_044504.1:37839896-37842396 GCF_902362185.1 Chanos chanos
AAGATTTTTATTGCCTTCTCAATATACCAAACGAGGTCTCCATAGGCCTGCACTGTGACCTTGACTCCAGTCTGTATACCCTGTTTGCTTATTAAATATGAGCAGTAAACATGTCCATTCATAGGCAAATATAATACTGCGGCTAACTCTTGAATTGCCAACTCTATAATGTCCTTAAATCAACTTCACTGCTCGCTTAGCGTGTGTGTGTGTGTGTGTGTGTGTGTGCGTGTGCGCATTTGTTTGTGTGTGGTGTGTATATATATGTATATAATATATATATATATATATATATATATATAAAGGGGGAATGGGTTTTGGTGATGTTAAATGTTAAAATCAGCAGTTGCTATTGAAGTTGGTCATTTGTTCATAGATTTTGTTGTCTTGCTTGATTTTTTGGGGCGTGACCATCTTAAGATCTCTTCTCTCTCTCTCTCTCTCTCTCTCTCTCCCTAGCTCTCTCTCTCTCTCTCTCTCTCTCTCTCTCTCTCTCTTTCTCTCTCTCTCTCTCTCTCTTTCTCTCTCTCTCTCTCTCTCTCTCTCTCTCTCTATATATATATATATATATATATATATATATATATATATATATATATATATATATATAAAGAACAACAACAACCAAAAAAACAAAACAGACAAGAAAAAAAAAGCACCCATTGAGAAACCGGTTATAACCAGCCCCTAGTTTAGATGAAGGATGCTGGTTCTTGGAAAGATCTGATGTGGAAAGGCCCGGCAGGAATTTAGTCTGTTCATTTTAAAAATAAAGATGGTGCAACTCTGGCAACTCAGCTCTTCTTGTTCTCTCTCTCTCTCTTTTTTTTTAAATTTTCTTTTTGAAAAATGTTTCTAGAAGGGCTTCATCTGAGCGGTGATTGTGGCGTTGCGCTGTGAGAGAGTTTGTCAGAGCGTTGGGAGACATCAGTGACGCTGGGCTGAGCTGCACATCTTAATGGTCCTAAGAGGCGTGAGTGAGCTCACCCAGACCACACAGCTGATGTCGGGCAGACAGAGACAGAGGAGAAGGGAGAGGAGAGGAAACGAGAGGAGAGGAAACGAGAGGAGGGGAGAGAAAACGAGAGGAGGGGAAAGGAGAGGAGAGGAGAGGAGGACTTGGACTGACGGATGTTGCAAAGGCAGAAAGGGATGTTTTAGAGTGTGTGTAATGGCAGGTGTTCTCTGCAAAGCATGACGTCCAACAGTTCCTGAAATGAGCCAAGCCTCAAAGAAGGCTCTTCCAGAGTTAAACACTATTCTTAGGCCTCGGTTTCCTCACGCACTGGCCCCAAACCCTAGATGGCCGTGTCCAGCGTTCGACAGCACAGAGAGCTGTCACATCTCCCTCACGTCTCCGCGGGTCACCGTTCCAAGCGGCGGTGACATCATGCGATCCCGTCTGAGTGACTACAGCGGGCGCACGGCCAGCGGGCGTAGCTGTTTTAACTGCGGTTCTCTTCTGGTGTCGGTGTGTTCCTTTCTGCAGTCAGACATTCACAGGCGGAGGGAGGGATTAGATCACAGGCCCGAGCGCTCGGTGTGAGACCCAGCCAAACCAGGCCGCCACCCTGCTCCTCCTCCAGAGAGCGAGCGACCCACTCAGCCCCAGTGACATTACTGGGAGTGACATTTACCAGTGGCGCCTCTCAGGGGATAAGCTCGGTCTCAGTGCTGCATTCCACAGTAAATGGGCAGACGGTGTCTGTGGGGGTCCATTAATAGAGGAGAGCGGGGCTCTGATTGACTCTGGTGATTAAAGCCAGGTGAACGGGCGTCCTTACGGGATATGTTTCTGACAGGAGTGGCAGAGGACAACAGCCCACTTCTCTGCCTGTAAAAATCACATATCCGCTTAGCATGGCTGTTGCATAATGACAAAGACAGCTTATACCCACAGATCTGTTTTTTTTTTTCTTTCCAGTCTCCTCCAAACTTCTGATGATGACTTTGTTGGTACTACTCTTTTATACTAAACGGTCTGGCGTTTTAGACCTTTAGACATAAGTGTGCTTGTTTTGAGGATGTTGTTAAACATTATTTTGAGGGAGAGGATAAGATAGCGGGCCTAGGAGCCTAGCTGGCATGTTCTTGGCTGTATGTGCGCGCTGGAGATAAAAGCCTGCTATCTTCTCTCTGCTTTGTTCGTCTCTGTCAGTAGCTATGATTAGGACCTGACCATTAGCTTGTCTCTAAGGCTCTCTGATGAAATGCCAAAGGCCCTGATATTGTCTTTGGTTTATTAACAAAATGGTTTCTCTCCTCACCACCATGTGGCCAGTGAGTTGTAATCTGATGACCTCCTGTGTGTTACAGTATGTCTTCTCAATACCTTTATTCATTCTCTGTCATGTAAGATGACGTCAAATGAAGTTTATAGATGTCTAATAACTATTGTGTGTGTGTGTGTGTGTGTGTGTGTGTGTGTGTGTGTGTGTGTGTGTGTGTGTATATGTGTGTGTGTGTGTACATTTGTATGTCTGTTTGTGTACATGTGTAT
>NC_044504.1:37847396-37924896 GCF_902362185.1 Chanos chanos
ATTGCCTAAAAGGAAAAGGATAAACCGTACAGTATGAGCCAAGTTGGCTCAGTTTGTCAGGAAAAGAGCTCAGTTTGATCCACAGAGAGTACCCTGTTTAAATCAAAGCTGTTCATTAGTAGTAGTTGTAGTAGTAGTAATAGTATAACAATTATTGTTGTTGTTGCTGTTGTCGTTGTTGTTGTTGTTGTTGTTGTCGTTGTTGGTCACTGGAACAGTAAGTGAAGCATGAGGCAAAAAGCTCCCCCTCAGGTCTCTTCCGCTGGCACAGCCAAACCCAGAGACACGGCAGAAGGACACAGAGATTAGAACTCACTGCAAAACAGTCAGAACAAAAAAAACAAAAAAAAAACACTCCCACACTCAACAAGGAATTGGCATTTTGTCAAAGGCCAGGGTGACAGTATCTGAAAGCAGTGAGTTACTAGGTAATAAAAATGTTTGCAGACTGACTGTGGAGAGCCTGTGGGAGGGTTTTTTTTTTGCTCTATAAAGTTAAAACAGTACTTCACTATGATTATTTTTCTACACTTTCCCCCACTTACATGCCCTTGATGTTAAAACCACTTTCTTTTCACTGCACGTCAAAACAGTGATATGGACCTATCTGTATGCTGAAAGTAAGCCCTGTAGGTAAAACAAGGACAGGCTCTTGTGTTCCCTCCCCCCTCCCCCGGAGAGGGGGGGGGGGGCTGAGTACATTGTTTTGATGTGAAAGCTGTTTTCCCAGGACTCAAAACACTGTACCTCAACACACTTCATTGTTTTTGTTATCATCTTGTTCCTCTCGCAACTGTCAGTTTTTGTTCTTTCTCATCGAAGGAAAAAATTGAAAGTTTTTTTTTGCCTATTTTGGTCCTAGCGTAAGCCATGTCCAGTTCAATTATGACCTCATTTTGGGAGTCCTCGGCAGGGGTTCGGCGAGACATGCTGTGACCAATCAGGCCCGGGATGCTTGTTGTTGGAGTTAAGCCCCGCCCCCATTCACATCCATCCGCTCTGATGACTGTACCACGTGCTTCATTAACCTTCCAAAACCCTCTCCCCCCTCCCAATACCCCATACCCCCCCCCACTCCTTTCTTCTGTTCTAGTGTCATATTTCCACCCACGGTCAGAGGGGTGAGTGTTGGTGCGTCGACCCCCACACTGGCATCCAGATCCCGTCTTCCCCCAAAGTACGCGGGGACCCGAACTGCAGCCAGTACCGCGTAGGACCAGAGACGGAACCCCCGACGCCCTTTCAGAAATAGAAGGAGGCTCTGACTCCGACCCTGCTTTGTTTCAGAGTTAGAGAGACAATCAGTGTTAAAGGAAGTTTAAGAATGCTTGCTGTCGTATGGTGTTAGTGTCCATTTAAAACACATGTGTAGTCCTGGTTTAAGTAGTTGGGTCTGCATTGTCATCCAGTAAGTGGAAACTTTAAGCGTGTCCATGGCACATGGCTGCTAAGGCAAGAGAAGGACAGATTATGTAACCCCCACTTTTCTCAATACAGGTAACAGTAAGATCAAATTCATAAAGTGTAAATGACATTGTCTTTTCCTCCTATGTCTCCTCTCAGAACCCCTGACAGAGAGAGAGAGGAAGAGAGGGAGAGAGAGAGAGAGGGAGAGAGAGAGAGAGAGAGAGAGAGAGAGAGAGAGAGAGAGAGAGAGAGAGAGAGAGGGAGAGAGGGAGAGAGGGAGAGAGGGAGAGAGAGAGAGAGAGAGAGAGAGAGAGAAAGATTCTTTTACTCATGTGACTGCATCTGGTTGTACTGGTATTCCAGGAAGCCCAGTCTCTTTTTCAACAAGAGCACAGCTGTTTAAGTTCAGAGAAAACACCGTCTCTATTTATTCATCCTTTCAGTTTGGAGTCTCAATAAAAAAAAAAAAAAAAATACAGTATGTTGTACTGTGAACTCACTAATACTCCAACGTCCATTTTATAAAAACAAAATAAACACAAGGACTGTTACCCAAATACCAATCTATTTTCTCATTTATTTATCCCAGAATAGCCAAAGCATTCCTTTATCTCTACTGGACATGTTCACTACCTCTCTGTTCTCTGTTTTTCTGTGTTAACAGAAACCTGTCTCACCCTTTCTCTGTTTACCTCTCTCTCTCTCTCTCTTTCTTTTCCATCTTTCCTTACACATGTTGAGCCTGGTTGTCAGATGCAGGGCAGTGTTTTTGGTTGGGAGCGAGGTCACGGTTCCGTGGTGTCTGAGTGTGGGGGGAGGGATGATGGGGAGCTCAGTGGTGACTACTCCCATCCTGACAGGGGTATAGATGGGGGGTGCTAGGCTGACAATGACAACTGGTTTATTCATAAGTTCCTATAATTAAAACTACAAAATGTAAAAACAAACAAAAAGTAAACATATGTCTTCTGTGCCCATGATTTATGAAGATTTGGGCAGTGATTTGTAAGTAGAGATGCACATTGTTGTCAGGTTTTTCTGTCTTAAGGATTTGTAGATATCGTTTGGTGTCAGACTGCAGTTGTATGGATAGGTTCAGTAGGCAGTTTGTAGGGGGATGAGGGGGGATGCCATCCCCCTTGGTAGCAAAATGACCAAAATACATCCCCCTATATACTCTGTAGAGTGGTGTCAGTGACCATTGGGCCATCCCCCCTGTTAAAACATAACAAATCGCCTACTGGCTAAGTTTATGAGATAAGCATATGAAACTCATAGACACACTTTTTTTTTATTTCAGTAATTAAAGAACACATTAGTTTGAACTTTGTACTGATCTGCAACTCAAATCTCTGGCTAACCAGAAACAAGCTTCCTAAAGAACAGCATCCATGAATTCTGCTGGATGGGCCTATTGACCTGTTTCTGCATATCAGCTCAAGGTGCACGACTGCACCCACCTCTCAGATACACAGTAGTCACAACTAATAAGGTATTACTACATCTAAGTCGTATATCATGCTTTCATTTTCTCTCTCTCTCTCTCTCTTTTTCTTTTTTTCTTTTTTAGCCTGTAGCCTACACTGGAGGCTTTATCTCGGTGTGTGATTCTGGTAAAGAGTATGTCGGTGACTGACGCCTTGGCTGTGTGGGTGCAGTTTGGGTGGTTTTTTTTTTCTTTGATAGAACTCTGTCTTGCCTGTGGTTATACTGTCAATGTTCCGGTACTCTGAGTCTGGCCTAGTTTCAAGACAAAGCAAAACCAGTCCCTGTGGGTTTTTAAACATATTGATTTGGCAGAGTGAGCTAGAAGAAGTTGGAAAAGTGCGTGCGTGTGTGTATGTGTGCGAGTGTGTGTGTGTCTGCATACGTGCATGTGCGTGCGCATCTGGAACGAGAAGGACGGAGGAAAGCAGTGTTTACCATCTGCTGCAGTGTAAAACCGTCAGACGTAGTCTCTGTTTTTGGAGAGTCTCAAAGAAGTGACAGGGGGAATTTCTTGGACAAATGAAAAGACTCTGTGTTGTGCCAGCGTTGGCCACCCCTCTCTCTCTTTTTGTTCCACTGCATGTTTCAGTCATGGGCAGGCACAGCCACGCTGGATAATCCTCTTCACCTGAGGAGGTGAAACTCAGCATGTACCACAGAGCGTCTCTCATCGGATTTATAATGGATAAGAGTAGAAATGATTGTGTTAGAGACAGACAGAGAGAGAGAGTGAGAGAGAGAGAGAGAGACAGACAGACAGAGAGAGAGAGAGAAAGAGAGAGAGAGAGAGAGAGAGGAAGCTATACATGTAAGCGAATGCAGTTATTTTGCATTTTAAAAGTCCTGTAATAATCTGAAGTATGATTAAACATATATTACCACTCAGATCTCTGACTCACTTCTCTTTCTTTGTTATTGCCATTACTATTTATGTTAATGAAGGAGGAGACGACCCAGAGGTGAAATGTTTCATTATCGTTTTAGTTCCCGTTTCGTTTTTCTTTTTCGCTGTGTGTATGTATTATGTATATACATAAGTTCTGACATATAGGTTAGTTCTGGTCATACATTCATGATTATTTTATCTATAACCTCTAAAAGTATATAACTACAAACACTGCAGCTATAAACTACATGCAGCTATAAACTACGTGTGTGTGTGTTACATATATACTGTATATACTATATATATACTATATATATATATATATATATATATATATATATATATATATATATATATATATATATATATATATATATATATATATATATATGTATGTATGTATGTATGTATGTATGTATGTATGTATGTATGTATGTATGTATGTATGTATGTGTGTGTGTGTGTGTGTATGTATATATAAGGAGAAAGTTAATTGTGAGCTGAGATGATGTCAGTGTTACCTCTCTCCTTTAGCTGATTGATACCTCTTGGTTTGGATCTGTATGATTGCTGAGCTAACAGATTCTCTGCCCGGGAGTGTGTTGTAACATGACAGGATGTTTGAAAAAGATCTCCCCCAAGCCGCAGTCGCTCTTGTTTTTTCCAAGTTCACACTAGTTTTGTCAGTCTTTTTCTCAGGGTGAAGTCACGGTGTTTACAGAAAGCTCCCTGCAGCAGAGGAGCGAGTGCTGATAATGCCTCTTTCAGGCTTTCAGTGGAGGATGAAATTCTAAAGCAGACTATCTTGCTTGCGGGGCTGTGTGGCGTGGAGAGGCCTGCGTTGTGATTAGATGTAGCCATCCATAGTTGTTGAGCTAATTAAGTAATAAAATGAGCATGAATGCTTTGAAGTCTAAAGTGCAGTTGTCAGTTTCTTTGAAGGCAATAGTAATTGTCATGTTCACAGCCTCACAAATCAAATCCCCTACACATGTTCGTCCCATGGGTCTGCTCTGTTTTCCTGTCCTTGATCTAGAATTTTGTGCGTGTATGTGTGTGTGTACGTGTGTGTGTCTGTGTGTGGGTGTGCGTACGTGGATGTGGATGTGGATGTGTGTGCGTGTGTGAGTGTGTGTGTTTGTGTGCGTGTATGCGCGCGCGCGTGTGTGTGTGTGTGTGTGTGTGAATGAACGCCCACTCAATTCATATTGTTATACTCAAAAACCACCTCGTACCTCCTGCACTTATGACATATTCTATTAAACCAGCTGTGGCCTGGCCTGAATGAGAGAGGCCACTGCTGTCCTGTCTATGGTGAATCCAGTACTTTACTCTCATTAACAGTCCATGTTTTAATTCAGGCCCCTTGGATTTCTTTTTTTTTATTTCTTTTTTAAAAGACAGAAAATAAGAGAGAGGGACCCAGTGGAATTCCAGGGTTCTTAACGTTGCGGTTTTCCAAATGCGCTGCGTTGTTCCGTGATAGATTTCCATGACATGGTTCTGCGTGATCTATCAGTGCTGCGGCCTTCCTCCGTAATTTGAATGTGGCGTTAGTACCTCGTGTCGGTCAGAGTTCTCCCTTGAACTTCAAACCCGCGCTAAATGACTTCCTTGGTCCTGTGCAGTCTCTTTGACTTCTGCTGAAAACCAGGTGACTAGCCCCTGGGCAGGTCTTTAATGTAATAAGCCCCCCCGCCCCTGCCCCCCCACCCCCCACCCCAAAATAAGCCCATATCCTCTAACATTCAGTTCCTTTGGGCTAATCTCCATATTGGCTTTCTGCTGCGTTTACAAAAAAACGGTGCTTTCCAAAATCTTAATCTGCTCATATTTTGGCATAAAACTTTTGTATAATATCATGAACCGTGTCATAACTTTGCGAGCTAGCCACACATTACATATCTCTGCTTTCAATAAATGTTTTGGCAATGGTGTGAAAGATGAAGTGAACTGAGGAATGTCCAAAGCGGATCAGTCAGGCCGTGACAGTTACGTTTTCCATCGTGACGTACAAGAGCGTGCTCCAGTATCGCCCAGTTTGTCCTAGGACACACCAGCTCCCGTCACTCTCAGAGGCTCCAGTCATCACCAGTATGGTACTGCACTGTTACCATGACACCTTGGCTTTCATTTGCATGGAGCCCGTTTACTGGCTGTGTGTGTAAATCAGGAAAACCAAGAGCGGTCTCGTTTTATCAGTTCAGCAATGATTTGAATTTGTTTGAATGTGTAGTCCTAGAGAATGAACGCTTACTTGTTAAGGTTTAATTTCTTTCTCTCTGACTCATAGTTACTGTTCTTGTGCAAATTTTGCATAAAAAAAAAGGCGGTAACTTAACTGGACAAACAAGTCAAAGTACATGACTGACTCCAAAATGAGAATCTAGATTACATAACTTTATTTAAATAAATGACGAATGAGAGTGCTTAAATGAATACATAACTTTATTTAAATAAATGCTTTGTCATAACAAAAAAAGACAAAGGTTAAAAGAGTACATAAATTACAAGTTGAATAAATATTACACAGTGATATTCACTTTCTTTAATAATTTGAGATTTTTTTCTTTCTTTTTTTTTTTTTTGTTTTTTTATTTGTTTGTTTGTTTTTTTTGTTTGTTTTTTTTTATTAAGAGTTCCAAATGCTGAACATTTTCACGTTCTCCTGCCACAAGTGGGTCTTAATCACATGCTGGTTAACACCACACGTCAAGGTGATCAATCATCAAGTCTTTTCTTGTCCACTAAAAAAACAAAAAGTTCGTTATGCATTCAGGAAAAAAGAGAGAATGAGAAGCTGACATGACTGCTCTAGTACTGAAGACTGTTGATCTATGGTTATTACATTAGTTTGACCAGGCAGGAGACTCAGGCTCTGAGAGAGACACAGAGGAGGAAAATCAGCATGCAGAGTTCAGCTCAGTCCTTCCCTTTTCCGTTTCTCACGAAAAACACAAACGAGATTGAGTTCATTGCCACCCGTTCAATCAAAAGCCTTAAATTCACATTCTTTATGCTGTCCATTGAAACAGCTGGGTGGCAAAGGTCACACTGAGGTGATGGAATGGCTTTTCCATCTCAACTGAGGCATCCTTGGCCGCTGAGATCGTCACATTGTTTTTAATTCTCTGTACAAAAAAAAATTGGTTTTGATATTTGCAAGAAAGCACCACCAATTTTTAATTTTTTTTTTTTTTTTTTTTTTTGTAGCAGGGGACTGTGTAAGACATCGCGCCCTGTTTTGTCTGTCCTCTCTCCAAATGAAGCCTTTGATGACCTTTGTGGAAAATCACTCAGAGGTCTGTCTGGCCGTTCTCTGCTCACTGTTCATCTCTGCCACTCAGAACCTGAGAACTCCTGTAACCTATCCTGCTACCGGTATCTACTGTGTGTGTGTTTGTGGTGTATGATCCCCCACCCCCCCCTCGCTTAAAAAGGGGGAGGGGGCGTGAGGTCCTGCGCAAGATCACCGCCCAGAACTCTCACCCTCTCTCCTTCTCCCCGGAGTGGTACACATTGTGTACCTGTCAGGCTGCGGATGAGCAGACGGAAGTCTGACTGTAACTGGTAGCTATGTATGGTACTGGTATCCCGTACTGTGTGTGAGTCTGGGTCTTAGGCTTGTTCCAGGCAGCCTGTGTCATACATACTCAGGCAGAGTGCCAGGCTACAGGCCTGCCCCTGCTCCTTTAGTGGACATGGAGGTCAATCTTTTTTTTTTTCTGTTGTTGTCGTTTATTTTTTGTTTGTTTGGTTTTTTTTGGTTTGTGACGGCCTTACAGAAAGAAAGTTGTCACGTGGCAAAAGAAATGTTGTACGTATATAAGTGCAAGCTGCTTTTTTTTTTTTTTTTCTTTTTCTTTTCATTTTCAGTGGGAAGGGAGCACATTGCGTGGATAAATAAGGCCCACAGCTAAATCAGATGGACACAGTGGGTTGACCCTTTGCTGCGTTAAAGGCTATTTGTACAATTGAGTTTATCACAATTTTGAAAAAAAAAACAATAAAAACAACCTCGAAAACCTCACCCACATTGTCATCTTTCCTTTATGACATTCCATCGATACATTCTGTGGACCTGTGATTCATTGTCTGACAAAGAGAGAAATACAAAACCTTTTTTTTCTTTCTTTTTTTTTTTCTCTTTTTTTAACTTGTTCTAGCGTGAAACTGAGAGATAGGGTAGTTCTCAAAGCAAAGTTGATGGCCAATCTCTGTACACTGACTCTGGATGGCCCCCTCCCATGAGTAAATTCTGATCACTGGGGCGTTTTCCAATGGGAAATGTAAGCATGTCCACTGTGGCAGGCAATAACTTGTCTTAGTCTCCGCTGACAGCAGCAACACTATCAGGAGGTGGAGCATCGCGGCCTTGGTGAATATCCCTGTTTGATGCACGTAGTTTGATTGAAAAATGACTTAAATTACATACATTTGCAGTCACTGTCAAAATTCAATATTCAGCTTATTCGTAATGAACAAAACAAAAACAAAAATACAAATAAAAATGAAAAGAGAGACAGAGGTGTGCCTGCAACTCGAAGCTGCTTGTGATGGAAGTTGCCCCTGTGTCTTTGCCTTAGGCCCTCGGGAGAGACGGGCAGTGTAAAAGCAGACAGCTGTTTGAACAATACTTGTGGCTCTCAGTATAGTACTCTTTACATTTCACTGAACTTGACTGAGGTCCCTTGTCAGTTGGAAAAAAAAAAAAAAAAAAAAGGATGGATAGCAGGTTGTCATCCCCCTTGGCCACTGTGTAACATTCACATCACTATTCAAATGTATTTGCATGTTGAAAGGCACTAAAACTCACACACAGACTTACATAAAACTACGCATCAAATCACCCTGTAGCAAACGTGCCGTTGTTAAAAAAAAAAGAAAAAAAAATACAATAGAACTAAACAATGCTCTTGAAATGATATTCAGAAATGTGACGTTTTGTTAAAACATTTTGGAGGGAATTTAAAGTCTATGAAAGGCATGTTTATAGGAGAATCAGTGAAGTCTGATTATAGGTTGAATGGATGGGTGGACAGCTTGGATGGAAGTAGGCATATTGACTGGAAACTAATCAGTTCTTTCTCCAAGCAAGATTTCTCTGCAGTTGTTTGTCAAAACATTCATTAATCTATAGTTAAAGAAATCATACCAAGGTAAGACCTAAGGTTAAAAGTGTAAGGAAACCACTTGGTTAAGGAACATGGCTCATCAAAGGGCAGTCGTTACTTCACTGAAGAAGAAAGAAAAACAACACAAACAAACGAGCTACTTTCCTCAAAGGTGACCATCTGAACATCTTCTGCATTTCGTACACCATCACCACTGAGAACTTAGTGTCAAATGTGCTAGCAGATGTGTCACGCGTGTAATTCGGCATAAGACATCAAAAGCTTTGACCACGCTAAAGGAATTTAGAATCAGGTGGTTTGTGTTAAAAGAGCTCTAAACTCTTTTCTGTACTACATCTACAGGTCAGGATCTGCAAACATGGAAGACTCCTCCGTTTGTTATGTGGAGCAATGTCCACTGTTGATTTGTGTCTCTCAGCATGACGGGGTCTGTGTATAGAGACGCAGTCGGCTTCAATAGCTTAACTACAGAGTCACGGAGCCACCTCAACAGGTCTGTCTGATCGCATTTCATTGTTTTTCTTTCTTTCTTTCTTTTTTTTTCTCTTCTTTTTTTTTTTTTTTTTTTTGTAAACGTGCTGCTTACAGAAATTGGCTGAGGGCAGGCATGTGTGAGAGATTCAATCTAAAATCTACTTCAAGTGCAGGCCAGGGGGAAAAGCATGCAACAGTCAAAAAGAGGAAAATGGACATTCTTTTGTAAAGACTCGCTCTATATTCATCTTTCACACACATACACACACACACACACATACGCATGCACACACAGACATATACACTGAACTTGGTGAAGTTACACGTTTCCAAGCAGGTTCCGCTATGAGTAAGTGCTTAGGACCAAATACCCAGATAGAGATGACTGCAAATCCCTACCTTCTCCTATTTCCATTTTTTTTCTTTTTTTTTTTCTCTTTTGGAGAACAAATAATAAACAAAAAAACACCAAATGGTTCTTCCAATACTACCAGATCCTGCTATCTCTCTCCTCTGACATTCCAATATCAACAGATGTGAAAGACCTAGATAGCCCTGTTAAAAATCAACATGCCATATACTCGCTTTCATTTCCTGTCAACTTTAAACATTATGCTGTTCAGACCCCAGTTTCTATAAAAATATATAATTGCATGTATATATTTTTAAAAATTGTTTTCTGGGACCCAGCATTTTTACACGAGGCTTCTCTGGAGAACCTCTGGCTTTTGCTAAGTCCCATAAGAAAGAGATGAGCACCCAGTCAAAAAGATTCTTGTGGTATTTTTTCAGCTTTGACATGTCTGATTGAGTTTTTTTTCCCTCTCTCTCTCTCTCTCTCTCTCTCTCTCTTTCTCTCTGTCTCTTTTTTTTCTTTTTTCTTGTGTGTGTGTTCCTTTTCACATCAAAATCTCAAAGTGACTGGCGGGTGGACAGGTGGGAAGAAAAGAAGGAGGGGGCGGGCCCTGGGTCAGGTGACCGGGTCAGGTGATCAGGGGAGGGTGCTTCTCACTCGTTGTTGTTGCCGCTCTCCAGGTCCTTGCACTGGATGTTCCCGCCGCTGTAGTCAGTGCCGGGCAGCTGCACGCCGTACTTATCCACACACCAGCAGATTCCCCGCTTCCGCCCACGGGAAGGCTTGCACTATAGGGGGCCAGAGGATAAGGGTCATATGACTGACTGCTACAGAAAATTACACGTTACCAAGCACGGCATTACGGGATTGCCCCAACCACATGAAAAGGCATTCTTTGAACCCACCATCCCTTCCTTTCTCACACTTCTGCCTGAGTGTGTGTGTGTGTGTGTGTGTGTGTGTGTGTGTGTGTGTGTGTGTGTATGTGTGTGTGTGTGCGCGTGCAAGTATATGTGTGTGTGTGTGTGTGTGTGACTAGAGTGACAGAGCACTCACCTGCTTGCGTTTGAAGAAGCCTTTCCTGTCACAGTTTGGGAGGTACAGAGAGAGAGCCATAACTCGGGAAGTGTCCTTCATCCCCTGAATGATCCCATCCAGCTTCCTCCTGCAGGGACCCTGTGCCCCCCACAACACCAAAGACACATTATCATTCTCCCATTTCGCGTAGCACAGTAGTGTAAGAGCATTGTCAGCGTACGGGTTCTCAGTAGTGTAAGAGCTCACTGCATTGTCAGCGTACGGGTTCTCAGTAGTGTAAGAGCTCACTGCATTGTCAGCGTACGAGTTCTCAGTGGAACCAGCGCGTGGTTGAACTTACAAACTCAGGCTCATGCTTGTCGATGGGGATCGGGGAGTAGTCCATCTGTCCGACAGATCGCAGTTTCTCCTGCTGCTTCATCCTGTCCTTGCGCAGGGCGTGGACCTTCCTGCTGTTGATCTGGTCTTGTTTGGGGTAGAGCGGAACTTTGGCCTGCGGCAGCGAATCCTCGGCCGCGTCCGTCTTCGCCGCCTCATCGTGCTCTTTTGATTCCCGATCTGCGCCACACAGAGAGATTGTGATGAAATGAGCGTGATGTCCTCTTACTTTAACGTTCGTCTGAGGAATTACAATTTCAACATAAAGCTCTAAGACAGAAAATAGATTCGGTCATTAAAAAAAAAAAAAAAAAGAAAATTGACATCAGCTACACATAATGACCAGGTTTGTGTGTGTGTGTGTGTGTGTTTTCTATAGGAGCCTTTGTATATTTGTATTTCCAAGTACTTAATTAGAGTCTGAAAATAAACATGCAAGCAACTGTTTTCCCACCAAATGTTTCCTTTGCATTTGTTTACAGAGGGTGAGCAGAATCAACAGCTGATGGCTCTGCCCTGCCCCCAACCTATACAAATGCAACCCCCCCCCCCCCCCCCCCCCCCCGAAACTTAAACAAGGACAGTGCTTGATTTCACCCCAAAAAAAAAAAAAAGAAAAGAAAAAGAAAAGAGGCTGCATTTCCAATCCAGTCTTCACTTCCTGTTTTATGTCCAACACAAAAGGGTGTTTGTGCCTTTTTTTGATGAATATTTATAATAATCTCATATTGAAAAGATATCAATTCTGCTTCGTATTTTAGTTGTAAATCTGTTGATTTCGAGAAATCTTGTCTACCCACATATCTTTTGTCATGGCAAACAGAGGCTGGCATTCACAACTCTCCTCACTGTTCTAAGCCATACTTGGATCCTTTGAAGCCACAGTAACCATGGTACCATGGAAACCACACACTTTTGACTGAGGTGGACAAATCCAAGGCTGAATGGAAACTGTCTGTGTTTACACAAACCGTTTAAGAGATGAACAGTGATTAAACAATAAGCAATACCAGATTACTTTAAATCACACAGGTTAATGGGATTTTAGGTATGTGTTTCCACGAAGTCTTAGTCATGCTTAACAGACGTTTCCCACGCTTATAACAGTTTATGATATCTAAAGGAGAAACTCTTTTTGTGATATCTTAAGTCAGCTCACCTTTAGCACCAAGAAATCCTGGAGTACAGGTATCCTTCCGAAAAACAGCTCTCTTACCAACACTTATTACAGCACTGATTCATGGAATAATCAGCCAGGGATGAGATCAGAGAGAAGACTTAAAATGTTTAATCTCAGAATGTAAGAACCTTCGAAGGAGGTGCTTTGAGAGAATTTACATATGTGCCAGATTTCCAAGCCTGCCTGTACAGTAAGTGAGCTCAGGGAGTATTGCAGAACCTGCCAGGCCACGAATGCACACGAGTGCCAGTGGATGCCTGTGGTTATATTTATCCAGCAAGGAAATCCAACAGAATGGCAATAAGCAGACAGTCAGGGTCGAACACTGGCCTGGTAGCTTGCCAAGTATTGTTGAGGGCATGACCATGTGCTATCATAAGACCAGTGAGAGTATGATTAAACATGATTTAACTAACTAACGCTACAGCACCACTCCTGTTCAAGCGTTTGACACTGCTCCGAAAGGGGACAGGGTTGTATCAGCGCGCTGCTGTTGAAAGAGTCTGTCTGACACTGCAGACATGGGGACATTGGGGGGGGGGGGTGATTACCGGAATTGGGTTCCTGGCTTCTGAAGCTGCAATCAGAGCCGTGCTTGTTTCTTTGAAATGAATCTGGCGACTCATGACTTGGTAGACTAAAATTTCTGACCAGATTTCCCCTGCTGGCCTGCTTTGCCTGTGATACAGCACTCGGGATCTCTTATCCATACGAATGGCCTCTTTGCAAAAAAAAAAAAAAGTAAGAAAAATGGCCATGTGCTGATTTGTGCAGGTCTGAAAAGTGTATGTATGACTGTGGTCAGTTCGTTAACTTAAGGGAAAACAAGCAGTTCTCCGTCCAACCTGAATAAACTGACATGAGCTACAACACATGTTTATGGAGCTTTCCAAACTTGTGGTTGGTTTTGCAAGTTAAGAACATACAGACTGGATACACCCAGATTGAAAATCAACAATGCACAAAGTCTACCCAAAGCCCATTTGCAGACAATCGATCTCTCCCTCTCTCTCTCTCTCTCTCTCTCTTTTTTTTTTGGAAACCGCCCAATTCATCTTTTCTGAGCCAGACTCTTCAATGCGGGGACAAAACTCACTTTTTCCATGCTCAGGGTCCCCAGCTTGTAAAGGAGGCTTAGCTGGTCTGTGTTTAACATCTGAAACAGAGCCAAGTCATTGGAACAAAGCCAAACCAGTGGTATCACGTGCAGCCCCTCCATTAAAATAAGCTTTGTAACGAAAGCTTAAGAGGTATTGGTGTCTGTCTCTGTCTCTCTCCTGTGCCTTGCAAAAAAAAAAAAGTTTTCATTAAGACAAGAGAAACTGAGCAGGCAAAGAAGGTGCATCTGATATGGCTCACTTTAAATATTAACATATGTGCCAGGCAATTATACTTCATGAATATCCAACGTTTCTTACATCCTCAGGGCTCATAAAGAGAGCCAGTCTATCAGGTTTGTTTTTTGTTTTTTTTTCCTTTTCTGGTTTGGTACCCTCCTCTGGGCTGATGATTGTGAAATAAACAAATAAACAAACAAATGGGGACGGAGCACTAGTGAGGTGTTTCTGAAACGCTCACATAACCTTATTTTAGCTGCACAGTACCATATGCTTTTACTGCGGTAGTAAGGTACTGACTGAGCTAGATTCTGACGTTGCTGTTTTTTTTTTTTTTTTTAAAGCATAATAACTTCAAGCAGAACATCTCAAAGAGCACGTTCACATACACAAACAGTGTTTTGAACACCGATAGCCCAGGAGAACTAGTCTTTCACTCCATTCATTGCTTTGTTCAAGCTACTGGCCAACCATATCTCCTATAGCCAGATTCCACTGTTTAATATTTAAAGCTTGGACGGATTCCATGGTGCGATCATGCAGTTGCAGGAGAGCGCGATGGCTGAGTCGCTGCAGAGGCAGTGTCTGGAAAGAAACGTGATTCAGTCTTAAACCCACGAAACCAAAGGCTTTTCAGCAGAGCAGTAAACAAGGTGTCTGCGTGGATGGTGCAAGAGTGAAATGTTGTCAGTGACTGATGGAGGACGAAAACCCAAATTATAAAAACAATCAGATGACCTCTACTGTCATGCAACAGGCTGTAATAGCCTTGCGGTCTGACTGCTAACGACCATGCCTGGTGCTACATTTTTGAACCAAAGCAAAAGCAACTCATCAGCCTACTAATCTTATTTGAGACCAGCATGAGCAATCATCACCCTTTCTCTCTCTCTCTCTCTCTCTCTCTCTCTCTCTCTCTTTTTCTTTTTTGTTAAAGTCATGCTGAGTTTGCTGGCCTTAGTCATGCTAAGTCTATTTTTCAAACTGGTAAAAGTTAATCAGCTCCCTTTTTTTTTTTTTAGGTTGGTTGATTTAATTTCTCAGTCAGCAAGTAGGTCTGATAAACCCTATGAATCCAAATCATATCAGCTGGGTCAATACAATTGTTTCCTGCCTCATGCTTTTTTCTCAATATGTACAACAGCAGCCTGCATCTGCTGGTGAACAAAGGGAGTCTTTGTATATGCTTTGCTTTGGGGCAGGATGGCCCAAAGCTCAGGACATAAAATTTCTCCTGCAGCTATGAACCCTGTGGCTGCATTTCAAGGTGCAATGACAAACAGAATGTCCATTGAGACTGCTGGGAGCAAACTGTTTATCTAAAATGTAATTCATTGCCAAAACAGGCACAGGAAGTGACAACAGTCCTCTTGCAGAATCTGTAGCACAGAAGGTACGTCTTGTCCACGGCATTCAAAGACATCGAGATGAGGTACAAGCCACTGCTATCCTGTGCAAACCTAATTTTGGTTTGAGGTCTCACCCCACATCTGAGTTTGGGTTTTCTCAAAACCACACAGTCAGACACTGTCTTTCCAAGGATCTGAACCATCTTAAGACAATTGCAGGGTGTGATGCTATCTGGACTCCTTACACAAAGGCAACTATTTTGGCTTGTTCTGACTCCTTAATCCACTTGCTGGGACTCAACGTTTAGGCACACGTATTAAGTACAGTTGAACCTCAGTGCCTCAGGAAAGAAAGCAGGCACCTTTTGTTCTCCCTCGGTGGAGAAACTCGACACCGGTGTGTCCCCCCCCCCCCTCTCAGTTCGTCCTTGAGCCTTAAAAGATTTCAACAGGCTAGCATCTTCAGCTCAAAAACCACATGCCCCAAAATTTCCCCTACTTTCTCATAGCAGTTTTAATTTCTCACATGATCTGAAAATCAGTCGGAGGCAAATGTATGGTAGTGTAAATGGTGGATCCATTGGAGTCCAAACTGATTTACTCAGCCAAACACATGCTCCCATTTAAACCCCAGCATGAGGATGTCACAGCCCAAGAATCACATGGTCCTGACAGATTAGACTACTGTGTGTGTGTGTGTGTGTGTGTGTCTGTGAGTCTGTGTGTGTGTGTGTACAGATTTTCTCCACAGCTGTAAGCCACTAAGCCATCCAGGTGTCAATGACAAATACACGCTAAGCAGAGTGCAGTTAAACGTTATTGGAAGAAATAAGTCAGGCTTGCAAAATAGTTTCTTCACTGTTTCACTGGAGGGCAGCTGGTTCTTTCATGTGTGCTTGATGTCCTACTCCAGATTCGTAAATGTGAATCCAGGTTAAGTCACTGCTGGTCTTTTACGGTAAGAAATGTGCATCTCATGGTACAATCGTTTATATTTTTTGGTTTACAACACAAAAGAAAAAAAAAAATAGACGAGGTTTTTGGCCCACACAGACAGTTGGTAAATCGATGTTTTCTTTACACAGCGCAACATGCTTGTTCATGTGCGAGTCAGGCTTACTAGATCTGAGGTCTGTAATCATCTTTTTTGTATCTTGGCATTGGGACAGTCTGTTTATACATTGCATAAGACTCTTTCACAAGCCGAGAGGCAAGAGCTCTTCCACCATGAAGTCATATCTGTTGGCATTGCTTCCAAGGCTCAGATGCTCCAGGGTCCAAATTGTGCATTATGTGCCCAAACTTCAAATGGCCCTCGCAGTCATTACTGAGCTCTGCCCCACTTAAAAGAAAAGAAAACAACACAAAATAGCATTGCAGCTCAAAGGCCTAATCAATCTTATACTTTTGAATCCATGCACAAGGGCTCGGTTCAAAAGGGCTCATCTGACATTTGTACAGTAGTCCACACCCTCCTCAATAAAAGCAAACTGGGCATCTTCCACTGCTGAGTATTTGCAATGTGAGTTCTTTGACTGAAAATCTATGCCCTGAGGGACTACATACAATCAGTGGAACTGATGTGGAAAAAGATCTGTGGACAGATCTCTGGATGATGTATCCATGATATTTAGTCTGAACTGACAACCGCTTGATCAAATAGTTCAGATTCTGATGGGGAATTCATGGCATTTGCCATGCAAAAGGGTTATTTCCAGTCTTCATTCATTTGCCCAGTAGGCTCTGGTATGCAGTGACCACCTCGGCTACATGGCCTGTTGTCACTTGAGACAATGTTTTGTGATGATCTTGACAGTTAGCCATAGCCTTTTATTACTAAGTACCACGTTCATGTGAGCGTGGCATCTCAGGGATCAGACGGAGCTGAGTCTAACTCTGGTGCATTAATCACCAGCACCAACAGTCCCTGGGGATGCTGCTCACGTTGAGGCATTTGTTTAATTTCCCCCACGGCCATCAAGCACCTCGTTCCAGCCTCTTCCCCTCTCAGTCACTCAAGTTTAACTCTTGCTCTGTTTCATATGTCAAACTGTGAAGCTCCTTTATTAGTGGGTCACAGGAATGGGTGAGTAAGAGACAGGAGAATGAAGCCCACAGTCTCAAAGCTGCTGAGGACATTTAACCTCTCTCTGTGCTCGCCTGCCCAGCTGGTAAAACCAGGCTGAAACTAAATAGCGCTGGGGTCTAGAAGCCCTCCTCTAAATCCATCCCATGTTTGTTGAGCAGCGTATGGGGAGCGCCTCCAGATGCATTCTGCTGAATCACTGTCGCGCGACTATGTGCCCAACGCAATAGCAGAGGGGGGAAAAGAGTCTCTAATTACAACTGTGCTCCACAGAAGTCAAGACTCAAACAGACAGACTTCAGGTTTCAAAGCATGTGTGCGTGTGTGTGGGTGTGTGTGTGTGTTTGTATGTGTGTGTGAGAGAGAGGGAGAGAGAGAGAGAGAGAGAGAGAGAGAGAGAGAGAGAGAGAGAGAGAGAGAGAGAGAAGTACTACATGACAAAGGCAAAGTATTTCTGTCTGATTGTTTTTGTTTGTTTTGGGGGTTTTTTTCTGTCACCAAAGGGAAAAAAAAAAAGGTTCTACTGTCTCTTCTATTTTTGGAACAATGCCTGTGGAACTGAATGAATTCCATTCTCATGCTGTTTCATGGATTGATGTTGCCTCAAGGGCTTGAGGGGGTAGGGTATTTCATCACTGAGAAGGCGCACTGGAAATGAGCCTCTTATAAAGATGCCATAACCCAACACTATAAATGGATTCATGAAAAACATAAGCATTATGATGGAAAAAAAAAGAAGTCAAATATTAAAAGCTTTCCTTGATACAGTATTAGAGTGAATCAAGCACACATATCCAAACCACACTCAACCCCCCCACACCCCCCCTCACCCGGATTTAATCTTTGAACAGTAATCCGACTCTCAACACCACCCACAGATATAAACCTAAATTCAGACTAGCCAAGATCTGTACCAGGAACTGTATGCAATCTTCCCCCAAAGAGGGCATTCATATCACATTCAGCGGAGTGGTGTACAGTCCGAAGTTCTCCGAGTTCATATACACGTAACTATAAAAAATTTAAAAGTCATATCAAACATACCAAGGACTATCCACAAAACTCTTTTATTTTACTGCTAACAAAGTAAGAGTATACGAGTTTTATGGCGCAAGATAGAAGGACAGAGAACAGGAGTGGGGAAAATGAGCCATACGTTTCACAAGACAATCGTAATTATTCTTGCTTGGACTTGGATCTTAAATAGAAGAAAAAGAACATAATCAGCGCTGTTCAATGCTGATTTTAATTTTCATTTACCCATCCCCCTTTTCGAGCAGTTAAACTGTCGTTTTAGGCCATCTTTGGAATCACCACAATTGCATACCATTGCCGTTCTGAACACGTGCGGACATAGTGACACGATTTGGATTCGATGTAAGCATAACAACCGCCAGGCATGCACATCATTCAGCTATGTGAAACAATGTTTCAATACAACATTCACATGACTTTTCATACCAGAAATGAGTTATTATGACTGCGTGAACGGCACACAACAACGCCAAAATCGAAACGAATAATAAAAACGACAAAGGTAACCGGTAAATGGATGTGCATGCAACGGAAATTGTTGGTTTGATCTGGTGTAATACTGACATTCATTCAAAGCTCTTCTTGAGTCATCTTAATGAAAGACTATCTATGCTCCCACTGTTAATTCGGGGCAATTAACGTGTACGGAATCGAATATTGTAGCCTTTTCTCCCTGGTAGACTGAGCCAAGAACTTACCTATTGGCGGATGAAGTGGTTTGTATCCTTTTTCATTTGTGCAGACTCCTCTGCCGTGTAGAAGAGCGTGAAGAGGCTTTTCTTCACCGTTCCGAGGCAGACACCGAAGCCCGTGTGTACATGTTCCAGTATACACACCGCACGCCTGACCTTCGGCTAGGGCGCAGGTCAGGCAGCAACCGCAGCCTGGTTCCTTCACAACCTGACAACCGACAGGGACCGGTGGGCACATAGACAGCGCTTTCTGGTCGCATGGCTCACAGGGCACGTATGAGCCAAAGCACCGGGACAGACCCAGGAAAAATGTAACCAGCAGAAAAATATTGAATATCATATTCTCTTGTCACTTGAATTACCTCCGATAAGAATTATGAACGAACTGATCAGATGAGCGAATTATTATTACTCTTATTCTTTTGTTTGCTTCAGGTCATCAGATTCTTGAAGCAATTAACAGAAACTTTGGAAAAGTCCGTATCCAAAGTCAGTAGAGGCAATGATCTTTAAAATAATTAAGTGCTGTGTATTTGTTTTAAAGCATCCAATTGTTAAAGTCGAATCTGTGCAGAATGCAGAGTAAGAATTTACTTAAAAAAACATTCCTTTTTGATAGAAGTAGGCTATTGCTCGGTCAATGTGCAAGCAGTTATGTTCACTAAAATCTGGACTTGCCGATCCCGATACTTTCCTCCTCTGAGAAGTTTTCTGAGCCGACTGATCAACTTCAGACCGGGCTTGCCTTTTTAAAAACAGCCAAACCCAAACCCCTAACAATGAATAAGCCCAACAGCGGTGAAGGGAGGCGCACTTGTTCCAAATCCTGGCAACGCGCCAGCGTTTTTTTCCCCCCTCGGCAATAGGATCAGCCTTTCACGCTGAAGGCTAAGTGATGCCAAGTTTGAGGAGCAACACAAGACACAACACAACCAACGAAACCCTAATCAAAACATTTGAAAGAAAAGAACCTCTCGAAAGGCAGAATGGAATATAACGCGCACTGTGTAAACAAGCCCTTGAAACAAGCATTATTGCTACCCGCCGTAGTCGCAAAGCGTGAGATTCGTCCACGTATTAGGTTACTCGTTCCTCCGTCAGCCGCCTTCGAATTTTAGGCACACGACGAACGCCTTTAGACATACGTAGCAACAAGTAACATAGAAACTTACTAAGGAAAATAACAGCATGAGTCTGTTCTCATCAGTGAATCATTTTGGTAAATTTATGTTTGCGCATAGTAAGATCGATTCGGATGGCATACATTACTGGGAAAATGAATGAAACATGCCGCGCAGTTAGACTGGTTTGAAAGTAGCAGGGACTGATACGGGAGAACTCATAGTGTATCATAGTGCCTCCTGCGATGAGCGAGAATTCTCTCGTGCTCAGAGCGTGTGAAAGCTCTTCGAAGATGATCTGAGATCTGTCTCGATAGGAGCTGTCTTACCTACTAAATCAGTCGAGCTAATATTGCGTTCTCTTTTGCAGTGCTTGACTGAAATTAACCGTGACACTTAAATGGAAGGGCGATTTTTTTTTGCATCAAATCTTAGATGTCCCCCCCCCCCCCACTTTTGTTAAAACTACTTCACCACAACATTTATTCAACTCAGTGTATCTGTGGCAGAATTTAGGAGTGCCGTCCTGTTCTGACCTGTGTATATGCCTGTGCATTAGCGCTAAACCCTGTAGGGGAGATATGGCTCCAGTCACGAGAGTTTATCTCCTGCTATACATGCTCGCCTTGCGACGATGATCCTTGTTTTGTATTTTGGATAACTTTGTTCCTGGCTGCCTATTTTACTCTAAGAATAGCAAAACCTTAAAACCTGCACCTGCTCAGTCTACCGGATGCACTATTTGATTTGTTTCATATCAGCGAGGCTTTGTGTACATAGATGTGAGAGCGGATAATTCAGCGAAACTATATGTGCTGAAAAAGGTCAACGCAGCTATGAAGGCTGCTCGTCGTTCAGCTCTGAGTTTTTAGAGATTACCTTTGCATGTGTTCCACACGGAAATCTCATCAGAGAGCTAAAATATGTTGTCTCCATCACTAAAATCAGTCAAAACTACTGCATTAGTGAACTATGTGATCCTCTGCTTCATCGCGTCTCTAACAGTCATAATTTCGTAATCTGAAGCTGTATCATATTGCATCATTAATTTTCTAGCCTTATATGTATCTATTCATTCTAATCATGAGCCGCAAAGGTGGAGGTGCTTGAGCCATAAATTACTTTTACAGATGGCCACTAGAAGGAGCTATTACCAATGACAAGAACCCACTCATGAATTGAAAATGGATTAGGCATGAACTACTCGTCTACACTGCATTTAAAATAGGTTTATCTGAGCAGTGACTGTAGATATAGTTTCTGTAAGTATGTTCATCCATATATTTTCGAGTTCTTTGGCCTTTTTAAGCAGGAGTACATTTCTACACTGTCATAGGAGGTTTCTCTTTTTTATTTTTTATAATATATATATTGTAATGTCCATGCTATGTCTGATCCTTGACTGGGATATAAAGTGTCAGACCTCCATGGTGCAGTCTAGGGTTCATTATCTTGGAGAGACAATAAAAAACAGGATGGCTTTGTCTAGAAGTTTCTGGAAATATATCCCAGTAGGTGACAGTCAGATAAACTGTGGTAAATAACATACCCTTTTAACACCAGAAAGCACCACTCAATGGGGGATATTTTTTCTGCTTTTGCTGCAAAATTGTGGCTTTTTTGGTATATGATGTATGTGGTGTGATGTCAGATGTGTGTAGTGTGTAGTGTGTGAGATGTGATGTGTGTGGTGTGTGTGAGATGTGATGTGTGTGGTGTATGTGATGTGTGTGGTGTGTGTGATGTGTGTGGTGTGTGAGATGTGATGTGTGTAGTGTGATGTGTATGGTGTGTGTGTGGTGTGTGTGATGTGTGTGGTGTGTGAGATGTGATGTGTGTAGTGTGTGAGATGTGTGTGGTGTGTGAGATGTGATGTGTGTGGCGTGTGTGATGTGTGTAGTGTGTGAGATGTGTGTGGTGTGTGAGATGTGATGTGTATGGTGTGTGAGATGTGATGTGTGTGGTGTGCGAGATGTGATGTGTGTAGTGTGTGAGATGTGATGTGTGTGGTGTGTGTGATGTGTGTGGTGTGTGTGATGTGTGTGGTGTGTGAGATGTGATGTGTGTGGTGTGTGAGATGTGATGTGTGTGGTGTGTGAGATGTGATGTGTGTAGTGTGTGAGATGTGATGTGTGTGGTGTGTGTGATGTGTGTGGTGTGTGAGATGTGATGTGTGTGGTGTGTGAGATGTGATGTGTGTAGTGTGTGAGATGTGATGTGTGTGGTGTGTGTGATGTGTGTGGTGTGTGAGATGTGATGTGTGTGGTGTGTGAGATGTGATGTGTGTGGTGTGTGAGATGTGATGTGTGTGGTGTGTGAGATGTGATGTGTGTGGTGTGTGAGATGTGATGTGTGTGGTGTGTGAGATGTGATGTGTGTAGTGTGTGAGATGTGATGTGTGTGGTGTGTGAGATTTGATGTGTGTGGTGTGTGAGATGTGATGTGTACGCTATGAGACGTGAGACCCTAATATCATGTACCAGACACTCAGTTAACTCAACATTCAAAAAAAAGAGAACTCGCACTTCCAATAACCTATGGGTTCTATTTAACACTCGGCATGGTATATCCATAATATATACCGTAGGTGTGTATATCCAAGAGAACTTTCCATTGTAAATGTCAGTTTCACTTAGTCAGGCCTGCGAAGGATGTTTTAAAACGTCTGTCTTCACTGTAACGTTGCTGTGACAAGACGCAGCCCCATTTTGAAGTTTAACTGTTACAAGTCCACTCTACACGTCCCTAATATCCCATCCCTACTTCATAAAATCCACAAGAAAAAAAACAAAAAAAAACCCCACGCTAAAAGAAACTTTCTAATGTTTAAAGTTGCTCAATTTCTCTTTAAATAAACGACTTAGAGAGCTGTCACATTTCGATCGCTCTGGTCTCTGAAATATTTACTCTGACTGAAAATATTTGCTCTCCATTCTTTGCTTTTGTATGTTTAGTCACCCACACATAAATAGTTGAGTTATTTTCAAATCACACATTGGGAAAAGAGCTTTTTGTTTCCACAACAGTGAATATCATTTGCATAGTTTGTGACCAAATGGTGACAGTGAACGTATTGTAATGTCAGCGTAGGCGTTTGTAGTATCTATTTACTTTTAACCTTGACGAATTGCATGCATCGCCCCATGTGACTTGTGCTTGTTAAAATAAAATAAATGTATAGATGTTCCTCTTGTTATTGCAACACATCTGGCTATAATTTAGCACAAAAACTACAAATTGCTGTGAGCTTGTCGATGCTTATGAAATGAAAGACTTATAAAGAGTGACTTATGACAGACAAAACATTTCTTTCACTTGTACTCATGAGAGACTTATGCATCAAAGTGAAAGGAAAAGTGTTGTGAGAGAACTGAGGAGGTACCTAGAAAAAAAAAGTCATTCATGTCTGTTTTGGATGTAAAGTGAAAGTATAGGAGCATTTAACAGAGGGGTTATTTTAGCAGGATTTTTTTTTCACTATATGTAACACTGTATATTTTGGCAAGATTTTTGTATATACACACACACAAAAAAAAAAAAAAGTATCGGAAGATCAAAAGACTAATTGACATACAACGTTTATGAGGTTGCAAAAATCATAAATGTTCAAACAGTATGGAGGTCTGGACTTTGAGAGAAGCCTATGAAAAATGTATCTCTGTATAAAAGTGTGTTTCTCAGCCCCTGGAACAGAACAGTTTCTCTGACAGATTGTCCTGGAATTCATCAGCTTTGTACTGATTTTCAGAAATGAAAACATGGATGAAACCAGTGAAGAGACTTCCAGAGGTCAGGCTCCCTGGACTAAAGAATCTAATATTTGGCTTGAAGTTGAAAGTAGTCAGTAGTTTCATAAATGAATTAGACAACAGATATTTATTAAAAACTAACTGGGGGAAGGATCCAGATACTGCGCTGATGCCTCACAAGTTGTTGGATGAAAGAGTTTGAATGAGCTGTTTGATTGAAAGCAAGCATGTGGTAAAATATTAAGAATCATACAGGGAATTCCTTTCCAAAATCTCTCTCTCTCTCTCTCTCTCTCTCTCTCTCTCTCTCTCTCTCTCTCTCCCTTTCTCTCTCTTTGCCTCCACCCCCAGGTAGACTGACTTAAGTCATTACATGTATGAATATAACTGAATCCAGAGACTTAAACAGTTACCAAGCAAATATGGCACATTAAATAGGATACATGAAAAACCTGACAGACAGACAGACAGACTGACTGACTGACAGATAGACAGACAGACAGACAGATAGATAGACAGACAGACAGACAGACAGACAGAGACAGATAGATAGATAGACAGACAGACAGACAGACAGACAGACAGACTGACAGACAGACAGACAGATAGATAGACAGATAGATAGATGCACTTTGTAGCACAGCTCATTTCATTCCCATCGATCCATGTTTGCTGATATTCATATTCTGAGCATGACTGATGGCAGCTGAAGATAAATAAGCAATATAACATGTCGCACGTCAAAATGCTTGAAATGCACACGCTGACAGTGCAGGCGGACTCTCGTTTCATCATTAGACAGTATTTATTTGTGAGGCGTAGTCTCTTGCATATAGGCCATATTGCTGTCAGTTAATGGAGCCTACATCAGCACTTGGTCGTTAGAGTCAAATGTTAACACTCTGTTGATTGGATAGCTACACAAATAAACAATGATTCTCCGTTGCTTGTTTTCCTCACCAGAGATCATCCATCCAGTTTCGTTCTTATTTGGAGAAGTGGGGATCATTACATCTCACATTCCAAAACTTTTCCTTTTTTCTTTTTTTTTTTTTTTTTTTGCCTTGTTTGGCACCCTGCCTTTATGAATCAGTGCATGTTTGACATGCTCCCATGTCACTCATGGGTGTTGTCATTACTGGGGCGCAATGGCCTTTTCTTCTTCCAGCAATCCGTCTTCTTTGACAGTGCTCTCCACAAAATATGCGCTATGCACACATCACAATGGCGGTATTGTTGGATTGTGTGTTCACCCATTCAGAAAGGTAATTGTGTCTTGGCCGCAAAGAGCACTTTGCTATAATGTGTTCTGATCTTTTTCAGTGACTTAGCGGAGTGTAATGATCAGGGTTGTTCTGAGCTGAAACCCGTTTCAGTGCAGAGGAGTTTTGCCGGACCACAAAAGAAACCTCAACAATTGTGAGAGTTCCAGCTCATTAGTTCATTTGTCAAGAGTTTGTCTTCAGTTACAGGTTGATAGAGGACAGTGGCTCTTTCTTTCTTTCTTTCTTTCTTTCTTTCTTTCTTTCTTTCTTTCTTTCTTTTTTTTAACTAGATGCCAGTTTTTGATCAGAAAAGTGGTTTGATTTCAGTCAGGGATCACGCTGTGTTTTCCTTTCTGCAGAGAATCTTAAAAAGGCTCAGAGAGTGGACACAGAGGGTTATGCTGACCATATAATTAGGTAGTAAATTATTTTGAGGTTTTAAACCAGAGGAAAGAAGGCTTTCATTTTATTCACCAACTGACAAGAGAGCTTTACTTGGCCAAGGGCTAAACATGCATCTCAACCCATCATTATGAACAATAAACCTGACAGTGACCAGTTTATTCTCGCAGTAAGGCCCTGTTTTGATACTGAACTTGTGAATTTCACCCCTGTCTTGCAAGCAGTGATGAATAGTAGTAAAATCATCCACAACAAAAGCATATAAGTTTCCTTCACAATGAATTTGTATCACTATTTAAGAAAACCATTCGATTCAAAGCTTTGGTCTGTAATGCTGCTGGTGAGGCCTTTAAAACTCAGTTGAACAATGAGAGTGAAGAAAAGAGGAACAGTAGGCTCCTTCATGTAATTTATGGATGGACCTGAAAAAGAAAAAGACAGATTTTGGCTGATAGACAAGGTATCTCAGTGTTACCATCAAAGTTTTTTTGGTTGTGGTTGTCGTCAAATATCCCACTACTTGAACTGTAACCAAGTGTGTACCTCACATATCTTTTTCAGTCAGGAGAACTTGGGGAATGAACAGTTGTACTGTTAGAGAGAGAGAGTTGTACTGTTAGAGAGAGAGAGAGAGAGAGAGAGAGAGAGCAAGAGAGAGAGACAGAGACAGAGAGAGAGATAGAGAGAAAGAGAGAAAGGGAGAGCTGCAAGGAATTTTATTTGAGATACCAGTTATTCTGTTACTGGGAATCTGCTTAATTAGCTAAGGAGATTGAAAGAACTTCAACTTTTTTTCTTTTTTCTTTTTCTTTGATGAACTAAATTTAAAAAGTTGTGGGCCAGGTACCTGGAATATTTTTTTCCACTGAGGTGAGATTCACTTGAAAGAGGATTTAGAAATGTGGGTCAAGGATACATTTTAGGTTGCAGTCAGATGTGTAGACTACAAACACACATGTAGTGGACCCTCATGAATGTCTACTGATGGCAGATTGGAGTGAAAAAGAAGAAAAAGACTAAATAAATAAACAGGGATGGACAACCTCGCATTCCTACAGTCTCCACAAACTGCTCCCTCATCATGTTAACAGTTAAAATATTCATTCCAAAGCCCCGCCCAGTTATACCAGTAGGGCTTGGCCGTCAAGGGGTAGACGGAGAGGTACAGAGGGCATCAACCTTATCTGGCTGCCCCGAAAATGTCTTTTTGTTTCCTTTTGCTTTCTACTCAGCAGGGATACTTGTAAGCTTTGGGAAACAATCTGCATTTAAACCCAGTGTGGAGGACTACTGGCCAGACCCAAATGCCCACACTGCTAGGAGCGACGGGAATTTTTGCACTTGTTCATGGTAGCCATGGTCACCGATGTTTGTTGGACCACTTTTATATGTGCCAATGAATTTTGGCATGTTGTCACATTAATTTAGCTGCATCCATGGCAACGAGTTCCCGTTACCACGGCAACAGCGAGGCCGATTTAATTGACTCTAACACGGCGATTTCTGACCGGGCACCGAACAGAGATTTTCTTTATTTGTGAACAAGTGTTCTACTTTTCTTGACGTCATTTCCCCGGCATAAGCAGGTTCAGGTCTCTCCACAGTAACTTCACGTGCCATGTGCAACAGTTGTCTCTTCCTCACTGCCCACCCAAGCCTGATGACGTTTCCTTTATTTGACTCTCATGACTGAAAAACTGAGCCTCAGTGTTGTATGCCAAGTGCCAAGTGCACCGTCGGGCGAAGCCACCTCTTGCTCTTTGGTGTACTGTATGAAATGAAAGCCTGTATGATATTGCATGTCTGGAGTCTGCCTTAAGCTACTTGAGATGACCTATTATGCAAAAAAAAAAAAAGAAAAAAAAAGAAAAAAGGGAGAACCTCTCACCACGTTTTCTGAGGCCATTCTCCTTAATTGCCAAAACAAGCATCATCTTGACAGCTTAAGATTTTGATGTCTGAGGAATGTCGTAGATAAATCTTAGCTGGGGCCCTGTATGAAACAAATACATTGTTCAAAGTACCTTCTTGTTCATTAGTAGCGTTTACGTCTTGATTTACAGCATGTGAGGGACGATCCTCTAGCTCGGTTTACTGGCCTTTCAGGGCCCTGCCCTCCCTAATGCTGTCCTACTTAAAACTGACTTTGATATAATGCTCTCCTTGAGACAAACGAGAGCTTATTGGCACAGATCAGCCCCTTTTTGGGAGAAAAGAAAAACGATCCGCATTCTTGTGACTGTATAAGCAACATTTGTCAGTCAGTCCTTCAGCGGAGAGGAGATTTTGATATAAAGCCATGAGCGGGCTTAAATAATTGGCCTATTTGCTATGATGGATGAGTCTTCAGTATCTTGTGCAATCCTGAAGCTCTGTTTACATTATTTATGTAGGCCTTGGGTATAATTTATGAATTGAATCCTGAGAATGTTTAAAAGGACATAGAAGTAAAATTCTGGAGTCTAGATCCACCAGGTCTCTCCGCTGACATCCTGATATTCCTGGTTAATCACATGAAGCCTCGTTTCAAGTTTAAGCATCATAATCTAGAATTTCATGCAACAAAATACCTTCATATACACAATAGTTTTACAAATTTTCCAACATCACATCATGGATTGGATCTGTTTCATCGGTGCAGTCAAAACATCTAAGCAGTAAAAGCAGTGCATCTGGCTCTAACCCCGACCACAGTGGTATTGTGTAAGAAATGGTTAAGCATGTTCAGGTTGGCTTGGAGTGTTTTCAGCTTATCTGGTCTCTCTCAGAGCTGAACTGCTGTGAAAGATTTTCTTCACAGACCTGACGTTCGCCCAGCCTGTGATACGTTGCCATGGAGTTTCCAATTAGCAGTAACACATCGTCCTTCTGCAGATATGGTAAGACAATGCCATTTGGCCGCCGTGGAGATGTGGCAGATACTAGGCTGAGGCCCAACTTTCTATCCAAGTATTACAAAACTATTAATAAGCAGGAGGAAAAGAACAAATGCATCTGATGCAAAAGAAGTCGTGCGTGCCAAGCTCATTCATAACATGATTAAGATGTGACTTAAATTAGGAGCAATTTATTCTCTTTTATCATTCTCTCAGAACAGCTCACAATAGCTTAGAAAACACTTGTTCTCAAACCCTTTCCCCGCTAAACAGATTCATATAAAGTTGCAGTAACTTATACAAAAAACACCAACATGTATACAAGCATTCCGTTTATGCACAGTTATGTGAACTAAACTGAGAGAAAAAAAACACGAATCCTGCATGGCATTACCTAAACTTTAGAAGATTCTCCATGTCTGTGTCTTGACCTATGGCATTACCCAGACTTTAGAAGAGTCTCCGTGTCTGTGTCTTGGCCTATGGCATTATCCAGACTTAAGAAGAGTCTCCGTGTCTGTGTCTTGGCCTACAGCATTATCCAGACTTTAGAAGAGTCTCCGTGTCTGTGTCTTGGCCTATGGCATTATCCAGACTTAAGAAGAGTCTCCGTGTCTGTGTCTTGGCCTACAGCATTATCCAGACTTTAGAAGATTCTCCGTGTCTGTGTCTTGGCCTATGGCATTACCCAGGCTTTAGAAGATTCTCCATGTCTGTGTCTTGACCTATGGCATTATCCAGACTTAAGAAGAGTCTCCGTGTCTGTGTCTTGGCCTATGGCATTACCCAGGCTTTAGAAGAGTCTCCGTGTCTGTGTCTTGGCCTATGGCATTATCCAGACTTAAGAAGAGTCTCCGTGTCTGTGTCTTGGCCTCTATGGCATTTACTACATGCACAGCTGACTTCTAATCACTTCACATAAGAAAATCTTCTTTGCAAAATAGCCCACGTTTAAGAAAATCACGCAGTGATGACAGAGAAGCTCCACGCTCCATTTCCCCTGGGGCATTTACGACGGCTTGATCTACTGTAAGAGAAAAATGACATCAACGGGTGGTGAATGGCGGTAAGAAATTTGTCTAAGGAACCTGACGCTGATAAAAGGATATTTTAACCTCACCAGCGTGGTCTGTCTGTCCTTACTTTCTCTGGCTCCAGCTTCCTTACTGATGTGGTGCCTCCAATAGGCATGGGTTTTGGAGCCTCTATATATTATGTGAGTGTTGGTGTCTAGCTTGTCAGCACTCTGGACATTGGAGAGCACAAGTCAAGACTCACGCCTGGATCCAACATGTGCCCGATAACCCTTAAAGTACTATCACCTTGCAGTTATTTAAAAGGTCATGACACGGGGCACCTAATTCCCCTTGCCACTCCTGACCCCTAACCTCTCAAGACACTTGTTCAGTCTTAATACAAACAATGGGGCCCATTCAGCAGCTAATCTGGGGGACATCTGCTGCTGGAGAATGCCCAATTGCTCTTGAAGTTTCATTTTTTTTTTTTTTTTAGAAACTGGTGGGAGCCATTTATAGAGCTACAAAAGCACCTAGTGCATTGCTTAGAAAATAACCTGTAGTATATGTGAGACTGTGCATGAGATAGAAGTCATACAGTCTCATGATCTTAGAACAGGTTCATAATAATGGAGAATTTAGCGCTGAATCATCAGTGGGCTCTGATAAGCTTGAACGGAGCAAAGTAAACAATGAAGTTTCCATGCTTCAGCTGAATGAAATCAGACTGTATTCTACATTAAACTGTGATTACTTGTGCAGACTGTGTTGTAGAACCGTAACTCAGCGTTTTTTTTTGTTTTTTTTTCTTTGTTATGAACAAAGTGAACTCGATGACCAGTCAAGTATCAAGCGGTTGCTGTTTGAAAAGATTAAACTAAGTTAGAGCTGATTGTTTGAGAGAGATATAAACCAGATGGTTTCTCTGACAGGTCTAAATAATCGTTGGCTGTATGATTGGAGGACAAAGGAGCTGAGATTGCAGTCTGTGCTTCTTTACGGGGTACGGAGTCTTGTCGTCAGTGTTGTTAGGGTAATGAACAGAGGACCTGACTTACTAGTGAACATCCTGTTCTTACAAATAAACAAGAGAAATGATTTGCAAGAGGATTAAGTGCGATAGTCCTAATGGCAAGTGCTCACCATATAAGGACACATGATGGGATTCATCACCTTTGGATTATGTACCGTGTCCCCCCCCACCCAACTCACACCCCCCCCCCCCCCCCCCCCCCCCGCCCAAGCACACATATACACATGCACACACACGTAGACACACACATGTAGACACACACGCTCACACACACACGCATGCGCACATGCACACATGCACGCACGCACACACACATACACACACACACACATACACACATATACACACACACACACACATACACACACACACACACACACATACACTTTCAGCATGATGCTTTTTGACCTCCTCAGTTTGAGACACACTGTAGCCCACAGAGGCTCCACGCAGACTTCAGGAAAAGACATGCACAGAAATATTTCTCTCCATTCTCCTAGACTCTGGGTTTTGTATTTAGTAAGAGTGTAATCTGTCCTTATCAGTATTAGAGGAGCACTCCATGACTTTTCTTAAACTCCCATGACACGCAGCCGACTCGGGAAGAAGGGAGAGATGGACAGATGTCTGTGTTGGAACATCTAGATGGGGAACAGGCCAAGGCAAGACACAGTGACTCACCCGAAAAAGTGCTGATGCAGTCGTTTTTCGTTACGCCTCTTTAGAGACCAGGATGAACGTCACTGTGTCTGTAAAATGAGTCAGCAAACGATTAAAATCAACCCCAGGGTTTTCGTGTCATTGTTTAATTAAAAAGTCGTGCAGCACTTTGTCAAGTCAACAGAGTCAAGATGTGAAGACAGTTAAATTAGCTTATAGAATCAGCAAGTTGCTTTCTCTGATATATTGCCTTACAGATCACTCATTTAGTCCTTCCTAAACATGAAAAGCTCTACAAGGGTCTGTGTTGGGCAAAAGCTCACTGTAATTGAATGTAATTTTAATTACTGTAATTGCCATTAGCCTGACGGTGTCAGCTTCATCTCAAATGTAATTTGTTCTCAAGCAACAACTGTGGGCAGCATGTGCAATAATAAACATCCATGAACAAACTTTACTTAACGGTTTCTGTAATGTGTACATGTGTGTAACTGAATAGGCTGAAACACTGCACTACTTTCAACAAGCAACAAAGAAGGTTAACCTGCTTATCAGTTTATCTTATAGAATTACTGTGGTAAGAGCTTAGCTCTCTCTTGGCTATGCTTGTGTGTGGCAGCGTTATGGCATGTACGTGACGCTTGGACTCACCACCTTCAAAAAGCCACATGAGCCTACAGTCTATTCTGCCGCGGTTGGCCAGCCAAAACTTTCAGACCTTCTCTCTCTCGAAACGCTGGTGGATCCATTGACCTGCAGTGTTCTTGCTGGCTCAGACTGGCTGCACAGACAGAAGGACGCTATCTACACAAATGATGAAACTTAAGTGTTTCCTTTTGAAGCCAGATATCAAAGCGCTTCTCTTTGTGTAGCAACATGTTTCATTGTGTTTGTGTTTTAGGCATCCTCAGACTCACTGACCAAAATCCTAAGAAATGAAATACATCACTTCTGCCGTCTATTTTTAAAAGCAACGCCACACTTTAGCTTATGGATGTGTGTGTGTGTGTGTGTGTGTGTGTGTGTGTTGGGGGGAGAGAGGGCACAGATAGGAGTTCTTAATTTTATTGTTATAAAATAGTATAAAAGAAGTGGACCCTGAACCTTTGAGCACCAAAATAGAAACTTATGTCCATAAAGTTGAGCAGATGTTTGCAGATAGTGTTATTGTATAGAAACAAATCTATGTGAACTTTGGAAATCATGTGTACAGGTTAGTGTTGTGTTGTCAAGGCTAAATGTTCTGCATTGCCATGATGTAATAAAGTCTTAGCCACACTGTGGGAAGATGATTCCACCACATCCTGATTCACAGGCCCAAGATGCATAAGGTATGGCACCAATGTTCTAAACATTTTGGGTCTACAAATTTGATAGTGTGACCACGCCACAGTAAAAAAAAAAAAGAAAAAAAAATCTCTCTGTATCTCCTCCTAGTTTTTATATTAGTAATATTTATTTTATATAAGCCTATCTCTGATGCACCTCTGGTAAATCATTCATTCCTCTCCTGCAGCAAACAAGCCACAAGATCAGATGGGCTCAGCATGTTGTAAAGGACTGTTAACACAATAAACACAGAGACAGAAAAAGGATGACGATGGTCAGACAACTGTGGGTTTTGAATCATCACAGGTGCCAGGTGTTGGTACAGAATCTTTTTATACAGTATTGTTCTCAATAGTACTGAAGTGATTCACTGAGTGAATACACTGTAAGACACTTTTGGGCGTCTTAAAAGGAAAAGACTCTTCATACCTAAACCGAGCTTCACGTCTCTAGCTGTTAACGTGCCAGCCCGACAGACAGGCAATGAGCCGCAGTGGACGTGGACTGTCTGTGTGCCCAGATATTCACTGTAACACAAGCACAGGGAATGTGGGTAGATTTTTCAGCGTCAGGGGAAGGGTGCAGGCTTAAACACGCCGGGATAAAATCACCTCCACAGGCAGGACACAAGAGGAAGCAGTGGAGATAAAGCAGACACGTCGGGTAAAACGCAGGCCAAGTCAACGATTCATCCCCCCCCCCCCAATGCGGTTGGCAACATCGGTGTCGAGCCTACGTGAAATGTGAACACTGATAAGGAAGGTAATCTCTGATCAGATAAGCCTGACCCAGTATAGACACGATGCCAGCGAGTGAACGCACAGACACACACACACTCACACACACACACACACACACACAAAACACAATCACACGCATCTTTATATCATAGTGGAGACTTCCAAATGACTTCCCTGTTATTGTAACTAAAGATTTCCAATACCAAACTTAACTAAACATGACTGTAACTATAACAATGACAGCACAACCCCCCCCCAGCCTGCATGCACGCACATACACTGATGGACTGGGAAACATGTCTGCCTTACATGCAGGATGCTGGAGGGAATCCCTCTCTGCAGACTGGTAGTAATGCTGAAGAGACATAACCTGCCAGCAGAATGACTCTGACGCGCTGAGCCTGGTGAGGGACTGATGCCCGCACAGAACAAATTTACTCAGTGCTTATATCCAGGTGACTGTCTGGGCTGAGAGTAAGCAAGGAAATAATCACTCTCACTTAAAAAACACACACGCTGTTTATGTCCACGTATGTAAAACATTTCTCTAATCATCTATCTTTGTCAACAAACTGCAGACTATGCGCCGTTTTCCTGTTCGCCTCTGTTGATATTTTTGGACTATGATCAGATGTGGTTCCACCATATGCAGGTCCTCACAAGCCCTTGAAAGGGGTTTTGATGTTTAGTTAAAACTTATGCAGGATGTACAGTTTGAATAAAGTACGATAAACTACAATGGGTACTGCTCATCCAATGGAGTTTCATTTTCACATGTACGTTGGTTTATTTACGAAACGTTTATGTTTGTTTGTTTGTTTGTTTGTTTTTTTCACCAGTGTGGTGGTGGTGTGGTAACTGTGTGTACTAATGGATGGTAATGAGTCGTTAACTCATAAATCATTAAGCCCTGCTCTATGAAAATCCACTGGTCCAGCACTTGGTTGATCCTAAAAAACAGAGTTGAGATAAGAGAGGCTTTACATCCTCTTGTGGTGTGAATGGGAAGGGGCTACACTAAAGTGGATGTGTCATTCTGCAGTAACTAAAAGCTTTGTGGAAGACCACATTGTACAAAAATTTCACTGTAGAAATGAAGTAATTGGGCAGAAATTGGGTTTGATTTGACCTGTAAGTGGATTCACTAACTTGTCTGTCTTAATCCCATTCAGAGAGAAACAGAGGCTTTTTTTTCTTTCAGTAATATTGGGTAATAGAGGCAAAGAGAGGGTGAGGCAGATCTGATTCTATTTGCGATAAGACAAACCAGAGCAGATACCAACTCAGTGACGTTTCTCTCCACCCATGACCTTCACTGACTCATGCCTGATACTGGAAAGAATAACGGAAATATTGGTTGGTGTTACATTGGAAGTACCAAAGTCCTCCACAAAGGCTCGGGAAAATGTTCCGCCTTTGTCTATCTGGACGTAAGCGAAACTGACTGTTCTTTGTCATTGTCTGAGAGAGAAGGTGTTTTCGCTACAGTGATGCATGGCTTGAGTAGTGTTGTCTTTAATCATATTCACATTGGAAAGAAACACCCCTAGCCTCCCACTCTCAAACAAAAGAAGAAAGACAGAGAGAGAGAGAGAGAGAGAGAGAGAGGGCAGCTGTTTAAAATTTTCTCATAGCGTTAATACAACTGCACAACGTAACCAGGACTTGCAGATGTGCTCACAAGCATGGAGTGGCTAAAACTTTCTATTTTTCATTTCATTTCTTCATCACTGTAAATCAGCCAGGAAAATCAGTTTCACATGGCTTTGTAGTCACTATTGTTCGCGTCATGGTCTCTGCTCAGGGATAGATTATTAATGCCACATAACAGAGGATACAAATCAAGGGTAGGATTCTTAAGTGGTGTATGTAAACACGTTCTTTTGACACGCGATCAGTGATGTCGAGACGTCTCCCAGAGCGCGAGCGTGGCAGTCCTGAGGCTGAGGGCTCAGTCTTCACCTTGTGATCTTCTTCTAAACTTCATGTGGTGTGTCCCCCGTCCCCAGCCCTGCTGGGCCTTTTGTGTCCGCGTCACGTTCGTATTTTCCCAGCATTCCGTCCCTCCGTCCATTCCTCTGTGCTCCGGCATCAAAAGAAAACCATGAAGCACCACGTTCCGTGAGGACAAGCACAATAACTGACTCACGATGATTCGGAATGTTTTATGCGTAACAAAAGGTCAAGATCTTACAACCACCACAAACCACTAATGGTAAAGCGATGAATCTCCAGGAGGCCAAACCCACCAGCACGTTCTAATATCTTGTGTTTCAGAACGCGGCCTTGTCTTCCAGAAAAAAAAAATTCCCTTATTTTCAGCCTACCGGTAAAGCGCTGCATGGAACGAATTAGACGGAATCCAGTATCAGCACTGACTCACATGGACCTCGAGCGATGGGATTTGATGAGGTTCAGGGTCCCATAAAAACTGACGAGGGGACGACCATGGTGGGCTTCTGAAACTTCTGCTGTCTCTCTGTTCGTCTAATGAGCCAAAACAAACAGGAGCTTGTCCTGCTGGCCTGGGGAAGACAACGTGACCGTGAAGACAGTAATAGCAACTGACCCCCCCGCAAAAAAAAAAAAAAAAAAGAAGAAGACATCATTGGGGAGGAGGTGGGGCACTTGCATGTTACTGATAGGGCAGCTTCAGCGGAGACTAATAAACTTTATAATACAGTTATACCATAACGATTTCAGATGAATGTGTGTTCTACTATGTCAAAAATGTTCTTAGTGTGTTATATGTAATCTTGACGGAAAAAATGCTTTCGTAAAAGAGCTGCCAGTTGTTACTTTAAATATGCACTGCGGGTTTCGCCTGCCAAGGGCTGTGATTGGCCAGTTACTCAGCTTTGGGTTCGTTTGGAAGCTTCTTTCTCAGAGAAAGTGAAGACAGCTGACAGACACGTGGAAAAGACATTTAATGACTGTCAGTGTAACCAAGGCAAACTCTGTGTTGGTATAGGCCAGAGCAGCTGGAGGAGCGGAGGTCCAGCTGTGATCGGTAACCGGATCTCAAAGTCATCAGTCTTCGAGCGTAGGACCAAACATCCTCATAACAACAATCAACAAATATGATTTAGGTATGACGTCTCCCTCCTCCATCGATTCTCCTGCCTCATCTGGACAGCTCTAACTGATTACTGATGCACTGTACTCAATAACGTATTACACGTGCCGGTGGGCTGTATGTAATCTGGGTGAAAGGCAAAGAAAATGCACAAATGGAAACAAGGTGCTGTTTGTGCACAGGCACGAATTTAATATTCAGATGATACTCATTAGTCATGTACACCTTGGAGTTTACGACTCGGTTGAGCCTGGTAATGGCTTTGGCAGACACCTTTTTTTTTTCTCTCTCTTCTTTTCTTTTCTTTCTTTCCGTGGATGAGAGTACTGCTTTTGGAAAATAAAATGCTCATTTACAGCTGACCCACTGTGATTTCAGGGGTGAAGTTGTGACCGTACCACAGGGTAAACAGTGACTAAAAGCCAACTCCAATTGTCTGAAAAATAAAAAAAAAAAAAGAAAAGAAAAGGAAATAATGAATGCAACCGTCTCTGGTGCCTTTTCAGTCATTGCAGGGCCAGAAGAATAGTTTAATGACACACGAGTGACGCGTCATGACCCGCGGGAATGAACAAACTCATTTAAAGAAGCCATGGGTGATCCAGTCAGCCAACCCACACAGGGCTTGTCAACACTTTGTCCCAGGAAGAGGAATGCTGTGTTCCATTGTGCAAGAGTAATGGTGTGACCATGTGTAACAGGTTCTCAAACACACTGCATATTAATGATGCTCCGCTGACGTGAGGAATTTGGGAAAAACAAAGCTGTACAATAACAGGTACCCAGTGCCTTCATTAGTTTACTCCGCTGGTTTTCTACAGCACTCATAAAGGAGAGTTGGGTGACGTCTTTGTTTGCTCTGGATTTAAAAAACCGCCAGTTCTCAGGCTTTGTTAGTGAGCCCGAATGCGGTAAGATTAAACGGTCAGATCGAACATGAACTAGCGAGTAACGCAGGAACGCACGTAACATGACATCGTACACGCTGCTGGAATTTTCCCTCACTGGGTGCCAAATTTCTCGCTGCCATCGTGTAGTCCTGGGGTAAATGTGCATTTCTGGTAAACCAGGTAACGAACGTGGTGCTTTCCACCAAGGGTTGAAGAGTGATAGAGAAAGTCCCTATCCCTGCCCCCTGCTCTCTCTGATTCACCAATGCACGGCTGTGCTCGACAGGAAAAACCAGTAAACCAGAGGGGAATTCTCTCATTTAGTGAATGACACGTCTGGTAATTACTGCATCTGTATTCAGATTTTCCTGAGAATGAAACTGGCGTGAAAACTGTTTCCCTGCTCTACAGTAAACTCAGACCATTATGGAAGTGTGACTTCAGTTTGGAGGAAGAAACTAGTGCTTGGAAAGTCCCCACATAGGAATTTTTATTCTGTTTTCCTGGAAAGGTTGAATTAGCAGTCACATTTGTATTATTTGTTCATTTTCACTATAGTGCTCACAGGTCAATCGGTCGTGACCTCATATTTAGAACACGATCGCATACAAGGTCTGACATTAGCTCCATCCCATGTTATTTTCTCTCATACACTCAGAAAAGGCTGACGTAGAACGTGTTGAGGAAAGAAGACCAACCCAGTGAGGTCCCACATGCAAGAGCAAATGAAGCTGTTCTTTCCTACAATGAGTAACTTCATAATATTCATTCTATTGTAGTGATTAATCCTTGACATGTATTGAATTTAATACAGGCCTGGCTTTTCTATTATAATCAACCTGCTGAGTAATGTACTCAAAAGACTTTAGTCCAGTATAGACTGAAAGTATAATATGTCTGTGAATATAGCTGTCAAATATATCAACATACTCAGTGAACCTCTGGTAATAAGTGACTGAACTCGCGAGAATGATTAACCAGACGAAACCTTTCAAACCCATGCGCAAAACTGCATATCATGTCCCTGAGCAGTCAAAGTGATTCAAACCTTTTGTGTTGAAATCAAATCACAGCATATGTTATTCTGATCTCAACTCAAACCCAAAGTCTTTAAGGTTCATTTCTCGTTACCTAATGCTGATAATATGTCTAAGTTTCTTCAGGATCTTTTCTGGTCTTACAAGTCAACAACAAAGTGACCTGCTACAACTCCAGGGAAACATAAGTGTTTAATTAAGTATGTTAAGTGTTTAATCATGAAATGGTTGCAAATTTAACTTTAGAAGCCTTTGACTGACATCTTGACAGCGCATAGGATTCACATTGGATTTATTACAGGCAGGGGTTGTTTAATTATTTATTTATTTTGTGTTGTTTTTCACCTGTCTTGAGTTTCAGCTGCTATCCCGTTCCCGGTTATTGGAGATGAAGTGTTTCATATAAAGTGAAGCACAGCCTTGGAAAACAGCCCTTGTACGGACATCAGTAAAAAGGCATGTCAGTGTCTCAGAAAAGCAATGGAAACTGGCCTTGTAATGCTGCTACAAACTAGTACAACTCAAACTTATATTAAAGCGATTATTGAAAAAAAAAGGGGATAGCAAAAGGACGAATGAGGAATAAGTGAAGACAGCGCACTGTCAGTGTGGTGTCCAGTGAGGAGAAGAAAGAAGAACATCAAAAAAAAAAGAAAGAAAGAAAAAAAAAAGAATTAAGAGTAAATAAATGACTGGAATCTGTAAACTGTAATTCAATGGCTGTCACTGTCCATTCATTAGAAAGAACACAATGAACCTTGAATAATATATGTGTTGAGTGTTGCTTAGGTCAGGCTTGGCCAGTTGTATGAACTGCCACATTTTGTTTGGATTAGTGAAGAATTTGAACGCTTATATAATTGGAATTGTTGTACTTTATTGGAATTTGAATGTGTTCACTTCATGCCTCATGAGCTGCATCCTGTCCCATTGTTACAAATTGCTGCGACACGTTTTTTTTTTCTTTTCTTTTTGTGAGGCGTTTTTCTTTAATACGTGGACTAAGCAAAATAATGGAAATACCTAGTGATAAATGGACTTGCACTTTGAAGTAACTAAGTCACAATTCTTCATGTTACAGTACCAGTCAAAAGTTTGGACAGACTTTCCCATTTCCCAAAGTGTGTCCAAACTTTTGACTGGTACTGTAATTTCAATGTCATTACATTTTTGATGTAAGAGACCTCGTAAAATCAAGTTTTTTTTTGAAGACATTAGTGCTGGAAATTCAAATGCATTTTTCAGTCCCAGAAACAACAAAACGTGTCAAGAGGAAGCGTGATTGAAATCATGAGGCATATGCCGAACAGGGAAAATTTGCACCAGGAAAGAGGAAGAGCGGTCACGGGTCACGGACGCGGACAGACGGGGAAACGAACGCGGACCACTGCCAAAAAAAAAAAAACCCAAGGAAAAAAAAAAAAAGAAAAACACAAGAAAAAGGCTTAAAAAAAATGACCACATAACTGAATCTCCATCTTTCTGCCTAGTCTCACATGCCCAAAAGCTGAATGCCATGAGGTTCACATTTCTGATACTCATGGTGTCATGTAAACAAGGGCGCATTAAAACAATGCATAACTTTGTGTAAGCATAAAACCTGAACTTTTTCATGGTGGAAGAGAGGACTATGCTTGGATGAGTTGCCTTTGATTTTTTTTTTTTGCCCTACATTTAGCTGCAATGTTTGGAAAGTCCTAACGGAGACTTTTCAACTATGTCTGGGCATATACACTGTTGAACATGTAGTTGGACCTGCTATAGCGTGAACAGTCATCTCATGACATTGACTGGCTCTGGTTATCTCTGTGTGCCACAGAGGGATGTCCACTGGCCATCTTCTGTGGAGTGGCTTGAGGGAAAGTACTCCTTTCTTTGTATGTGTATTCAAACTCAGTCATTTGTTTGGCATGTTACTGGGACAGGAGATTATGGCACAGAGTCGTCGCCACCCCCCCCCCCCCCCCCCCGGTATTTTCCATGCTCTGCATGTACATTTCCCTGCCAGCTCCCTCTGAGAGCCCCCCCCGCCTTACACCCCCTTCTCATCTCTTTTCTCCCCTCTCATAGAGCTTGCATCAGCCTCAGTGCGAGCCATTGATAAAAATACACACAGGGGCATTCAGCAGTGTACAGTTACAGGGGGAAGCTGCCCATGCTTAGGATACATGTGTGTGTGAGCAGGAGCTTCTACAAGTATGGAGACCTCAACTCAAGCCAGGGGCAACTAACACACACACACACACACACACACACACACAGACAAATACAAAAACAAATGCACACTCAAACACACACAAACACACACACACACACACACACACACACAAATAATCACACACAGACAAATACAAAAACAAATGCACACTCACTCACTCACTCACTCACTCACTCACTCACTCACACACACACACACACACACACAAATACAAAAACAAATGCACACTCAAACACACACACACACACACACACACACACACACACACACACACACACACACACACACACACACACACACACACACACACACACACACAAACACACACGCACACCATTTGTTAGTATGAAAGAGACTTTATGCAGCTGCAGTTATCTCTGCTGACCTTCCTTGACCTTAACCCATGCTGTTTTACTCCTTCAGAGAGCTTGGCAATAGGACACACAGTGAGCTAACGTCAAAGAAAAAAGAATCAAGAAAAAAACGTTCCTGATCATGAAGGTAAGTTGCAAAGTCCGATGCCAAAACACATCATTTTTTCCATCTGCTATAGGGTTATGAACAGGGTAGGAGCTGGCTGGAATGTACTGCAAGCATTGTTTACTGTTAGATTAAACACTGTGTTTTTCAAAACAAATCAATGTTGACATGAACAAATTTTGTAAATGATGACTGGTTTCATCTCAAAATAGCCTGGCGTAAAACACATTCTTTCTGTCATCTCAAAACAGATGACACAGGCAACATTTTCAGGGCAGTTCTGATTGTGCTGTTTATAGTCCTTTTGCAGGCAACAGAAGGACCCATCCATTTCTGACTTGAATTTTACGATTTGGCTTGTTACCCAATACGAGACAACTCTCTAATCAGGACCGACTGAGACGCCGTGTTTTAGGTTGTGACACGCAAGGTGAACCTGAGAGAATCTCACCCTAAACTCCGCGCCCTCTGTCTGTTCCTCCCCACCCAGGTCCCAGTGCACAAACACAGGGAGATCCTAATGTCTTCACAGTTCAAAGTCTTACCCCAGAATTTGTCTTTTAGATTGCATCTACTCATAAAGGACAGCCAATTAAGTTGAAGTGAAACGCCAGTAAGTCATAGACTCGCTGTATGTGGTAAGTTTACAGGGCATGCGTTCAGGCCCAGGCCTGGAGTAACTCTGTGCACATGCTGTTTGTTTTCATAAACCACGAGAAGGAAATACATTCAGAATAAACAAGAGCATCATTACGAGCAAATTACTATGGTGAAGGTTACGATTTACACGATACATAATTATACAAAATGCCGTAAGGATTTTCTTATTGCTCAACGTAAACCGCTGAGTCATTTTTAATAGGAATGCCCAAAACATATGGGGACAGTTGTAATTAACTTGGAGATTGCCAGAGAAACCTTTGCATATGTTTTGTTGATGGATTAAAGTAATTGTCAATGGCTTGAGAATATGACAGGAACAAAGGACCTTTTAGTGCATTTTAAGTCGTGACATTCCTCCACATGGAGTTTAAATCAACACATTTTAAATTCTTCCTTTTTATTTCTTTTTTTCATTCATTCCCTGCCTTCTCGTGCATTATTTACACGGTGCAGAGTAGAAGGCAAACTCCAAAGTCACGCGTCCCTTATCCGTCTGCTGTCTCTTTTTATTTTTTTAATGTGCTGAATTTGCAGCAGCTGAAGGGGGGTGGGGGTGGGGGGGGGTTCGTCATGAATCTGTGTTACTAATCTACCTGCAGGCGGCGAAAAACTCAGACCGTCCATGATTTGGCATGAACGAAAACTGTGAGATGTATCGTTGACTTACATCGTCAGCGCCGGACACTGTCCTGGCAGGTGCTCCACTGTGAGTTTTTTTTTTTTTTTAATTAAAATGCAGCTTCTTAAACACATGTTCAGATAACCAAAATCCTGGCAGAGCAGATGTAAAAACACAACTGCAGTGAGGCGACATCGCTCACAGAGATGAACTGAACAGGGATGAACTCTACACCCTAAGGAGAAAGAGTGCGATAGTTTACAGCAAGGATCCAGAGGAACATGAGCACATCAGATCTTATCATCCAAGTTATGTCAGTGCTGTCCAGTTAGATTGATTTTTTTTTCCAGTTAAAAATCAGTGTTTTTCCTAAAACACCAGAGAAGTTTTTTTTTTTTTCTCCACCCCAGCAGATACGACCCAAGGCTTCCCTGCAGTTCAGACGTACACTCAGGACAGCTGACGACCGTGAATTCCCAGCACAGAGGCGAGATCACATTCTAAGAATACACTCAATGTCAAGCGTTTGTCAGAGTGGATTATTTATTGTGTTGACCTCCTGATTACTAAAGAAAGTGCGTAGACATAACAGTCGGCCCCTGAGAGGGGTGCACACGGGGTCACTGGGTTCACAGTTGCAACGACGGATAACGTGCATGCATCAGCATGAGAATCATTAAGCAAAACCCACAACATTCAAATTGCGAAACAGATTTGAAAACACAAACAAAATATGTAAAAAAAAAAAAAAAAAAAAAAGAAAAAGAGTAAAACTTTTTGTCCCTCTTGCCAGCGATGATTAAACATGTGACGCGGAGGGTTTTATTGCGTCGTAGCGAGGGCAGTCACGTCTCGACTGCTTCTCTCGTGCTCTCAGTGTCTTGCGTGAACCGACTGTCGATGGAACATTGGGGAGTTTACCAAGAATATGTCTGCTTGAGGTTTGGGCTGATGTTTATCTGGAATACTCATCTGTGATGTTTTATCAACACCTAACCAATCCGTAATTATTTACAGTGAGTTCCAGTCAAAGTGCTAGAACTAAACGGCGAGCCAAGAAGGAATTGGAAAGGTCAGTGATAAAACAGTTTAACCCATGGATGTCCACCCTTACAGTTTTCCATACAAATGCTTGTGATTTTTTAAATATCAGCCTTTCAGTTAAGTTTTTTCAGTTTTCTCTTGTGCTTCCCACTGACACAAGCTTAGGCATACCCCAGTAAGAAAGGTCAATGCAAACTCGTTCAGCTGTAATGTCACAGAGACCCACCTTTCTCCTCCTCTTGCCTTAGACCCCAGTGCATCAGGCGAAAGGGGAAAGTTTTTTTTTCCCCTTGGATAGAATGATTGAAGAAAACATGGCCCACTTGTTTCAAACAACCATGAAATTGTTGCACAGCCAGATAAGACCTGAGTAGACCTGTCCCATTCACTGCTACCTGCATCTCTCTCTCTCTCTCTCTCTCTCTCTCTCTCTCTCTCTCTCTCTCTCTCTCTCTCTCTCTTTCTCTCTCTCTCTCTCTCTCTCGGTCCAAAAGACATCTTTCTTCAACTTTTTTTTCAGTTTACTTTTGATTTGGAATTATAATTCTCCAATCTAAGGTGTGTATTTGCTCTCTAAATTCTCTCCCTGCAAAGCTAGCGAGATCTGAGGGTCCTGGCTGATCACAAGTGAATCCACAGGGTCCAGTTTTGTCAGTTCCATCTGCTCCTCCTTATTGCTCAGAGCTGACAGAGGTGATTCAGTGTTAATATGCAGAGAGTCACAACTCAGGTACTACTGATCTGACATTCTACCTTCACCACTCTGCTTTCAGCTGTCCATCCATCAATATCATATACTGCTTCTCATGATGACTGATAATGATATCTTTGCTGCTTAGTTTTCACTACGTGTGTCATTACATCTGCTTTTTAGCAATATTAACCATTAAAAAGACCTTTTTTTTTTTTTTTTTAATGCTACAGCTAAACTGCTAAATAGTTTGAGAAACGAAGTGCCAGTCTGGTGGCGAATTTCATGCGTGGCCTTTGGCTTCTGTGTGTACTTTGGGTTTTACCTGCCTGTCTGTGGTGCTTCGACTGAGAGCAGAAGTGAAGCACATCCCCTGCCATGTGTGAGCTTGTCTGGCTTCCAGAAGACTGTGTCTGAGGAATCTGCAAGTTGTTTTTCATTTTCTCAGTTTCACCATACATGCAATTACATCTCGGCCTCTCCTCCTTCTTTTGGATGAGGTTCATAGCCACAATGTGTTGGTCTCAAAATGAATTAATCTAAAATCAACTCAATGTGTACAGTTATATATACCCCAACATATAATATGTTTGCTTAAAACCCAGTGTATCATGCAGTAGGGTTTTTACAAACCAACATTCCGTATTGATTTAGTGGGAGAGTTTCTAATGGCAAACATAACTTTAAGGACTGTGACAAACGTTTTTTTTTTCCTAGAATAACTGGGATTCAAAAAATGTACCAAATGCTTGACCAGTGAAATGATGTGTGTTCTGCATGTTAAAGGCATTTCAGTTGACACAAACACGGCCCCATTGTACACTCAGGGAACAGGATAATATATGTTTCAAACAGTTCTAAGAAGTAAAGAAAAGAGAAGAGAAGAGAAGAGAAGAGAAGAGAAGAGAAGAGAAGAGAAGAGAAGAGAAGAGAAGAGAAGAGAAGAGAAGGGTTTCCCAGCAGCCTTGTAAACCATGCATCAGAAAGAATCTATAACAGGCAGACATACAAGCTATTTGAAACAGACATTGGTTGTATGGTCGCTACAGTAGGTGGTATTATGATCAAATATTTCGAGGCATTACAAATAATCTAAAAAATGCCTTTGACTTTAGAATATGTTAGAATTCAAGTTCTGAAAATGATAAAAATTAGGGCTGTATCACTTAGTTAACATACCCACAATGATGATATATGTCCCAGTTTGCCACTGCTTTTGACCCAGTAAATCGCCGCAATACTGTTTATTAATACTGTTATTACTAATGATGCTGGCACTTCACTGTGACCCCCTCCCCCCCATACCCCCCCCTGATTTACACTGGATACATATTTACACTGACCTCTGCTGGAGTCTGGGGGCAGGAAGTGTGATTTCAGCATTGAGGACAATGAACAAACACTCTGTTGTGATAAGAGTTGGCCCGTGGACCAGGGAGAGAAGCAGAGGGTAATACTTCTCAGTGTAAGCAAATGAAGCAGGGTGTTGCAGTGAAGGGCCCTCACACTCACATTAGTTTTCATTTGATTTTGGTGTGCAGAGAGTGCAAATAAAACATTTTTTTGTAAATGCTTTGAGTTTAACTGTACAAATATGCCCTTACTGTGTTGCCTTGATGAATTAATAATTTTTACATTGTGTCTTTAAACTTTTTGTCTCTCTCTCTCTCTCTCTCTCTCTCTCTTTCTCTCTCTCTCTCTCTGTATCACATACTCACTCTCTGTCTCTCTCTCTCTGTCTCTCTCTCTTTTGCTTTTCTACATTACACCAGTGTCGGTGTGACACAACAGGCATAAAGCAGCAGATTTCTAATAAAACACACTATTTCTCAGGCGTTATCCTTCATAAAATTTCCTGTCTCTTCTCTTCACTCAACAAAAGCCGGCTGTGACCTCTGTCAGTGCCTCACACGTCTCACGTCATCGGCTGATTCTCCTTTTTCCACTGCGAAGCGAGGCCAGGACAGATCTTCCTTGATCTCTGGGAATGTGGTTCCATCTGTAATGTGGGTCTTTCCCCGTGGCCTCCGTTTATCTTGTCGATCTCTCGTTACTCCACCATGCCAACCTGCTTTCCATTACGGCGGGAGGTTACGTCTGAACGGGCATTTTGCGTGCATGACGCCACTGCTTGTGGAAACTGATAACCCGGCACATACGCCGTTGAATTTGCATCTAACCTCTTCCTTGGAATAGTTGCATGGAATTCCGTAAAGCGGAGCTATCGTTAAGTGCGGTGAGAACTGACGACTTCTCATTTGGCTCAGCGGGCAAAACTTCCCAGGCTGGCGTGAGCCCATGGGCTCACCTAGGGCGGCACTGGATGGAGAGACCCACGTGTGGCATGGCTCAGTGTGGTTAAGAAGACCTGTGGTATCGTAACAAACGTTAGGGACACTTATGAAGACAGAATATAGTGCTTGCAAGACTCCACTACACGTTTCATCAAGAGCCACTGTGGATGAAATCTGTCAGATTTCTGTCAGAAATCTATCAGGCAGACACAGGGCAAGACGTTTTTAATATTGTGAGTTCTGTCCACTCAAGAATGTTTTTTTTTTCCCCAGAAGATCAGATGTCTTTTCTTTTCAGCCAGGAGTTTGACACCAAAGTATTTCTTGGACAAGAAATTTGCCCAAGTCCTCTCTTGTTATTATGAATTGATTTCCGATGCATTTGTGAGACATCTTCCTTACACCAGGCGTTGTAAATTCAACTATTATCAAAGAAATTATTTGTTGTCTATGTTATTTATTTTGGTCTGCAGCTCAAAATTCAGACAACAGTTTGTTGGCCTCCCAGAGGGTTCAGGTCCCCCTGACGTAAAGAGCCTACAGCATGCAGAGGGTTCTGTTATATGTCTTCTCAGAGGCCAGTGAGCAGATTTTTTTGTCATTATTATTATTTGTTAAGATTAGGTTCTATGAGATGTGCAGTAGCAGTCATCAATAAATCTCGCTTTGACTGAAATGCCGTGAGGATCTATCTGGAGTTACTTCAATCTTTTTTCTTTTTTTGTGTGTGTGTGTGTGTGTGTGTGTGTGTGTGGTGTATACCAAAGTCATGTGCTGCCTGCGCTACTTGGATCAAAATCAAACGTCCTCATTTTTTTTTTTTTCTCTGCCCTGGAGAAAAGTATACTTTGTCTCTCTGTTCTACTGTCAGTGCCTGACATTTGAATTGATAGTGGAATGATTTTCTGGGACTGTATATTCTCCATATGGTACTGCCTGTGGTTTGTCCAGCAGCACTCAACGCACTTTATTTTGGAGACATTTATTACAAGATAGGATTTGCAGATAAAACAAATTCTCTCCCAGAAAAAAAATGGTGCAGCTTAAAAAAGAAGAAGAAGAAGAAGAAGACGTGATAGCAGTTAGTTTGGAGGTGGAAGAGTGAGGGACATAACTAGATTTTTGAAAAAGTAAAGTAAAAATAGTTTTTCAAAACTCCGTAGATATTAGATATTGAAGGGGGATATTAGATATTGTTGTAATCCTGGTGCTGAGGGTAGAATCTGACTGCTGCCCCTCTGTTCTTATCTCAAATTCAAGATTAATGTCCTGAAAATAAAGTGAGTTTAATTAGCCTTTTTCTAACTGTTAGTCTTTATTTATTTATTCATTTATTTTATCTCCCTTCAGAGGACAGCGATAGCAATTTTGTATAAGACTGAAAAGTTCATTACTGTACTGGATTTGTTTAAGATCCCCCACCTCTCACAGCTCATGGACTCTGACTGTTTACAGTTCAGTATACGGTGGATAGAAAGCAAATACACCCCCTTGAACAATTTTCAGATTTAGTTGACCTATAGCCTGTAATTAAAATGCAATAAATCCATGTGTTTTTCCTACTAATCTACACACAGTACTTAGCCATTTCAAAGTGAATAACGAATTATAACATTTTTCAGACATTGATTAAAAATAAACAATTGTAACAACTTGGTTTGATAAGTATACGCCCCCTTTACCGAGGCATCCCTTAAACTATCTCAGGGATAACCAGTTGCCTTCAGGATCACACAATAGCTCACTGCCCTACACCTGTGTGGAATCACAGCAATCAACATGATGACGTGAATAAAAACAACTGTTTATCCTGCTCCCTCATTTGGAAGAGTAGGCTCACACAAAGACAGCAGCGTGGGCTCCAGAGATCTCCCAAAACAAATCTGTGATTTGGAAAGGTCCACATCAGCTGAGGGATATAAAACGATTTCCAAGGCTTTGAAGATACCCAGGAGCACTGTTTAAGACCATCATTAAGGAATGGAAAGCGCATGGCACCACGGACAGCCTTCCAGGATAAGAGCATCCATCTAAACCAGACGACCAGGAGAGAAGACACCTGGTCAGAGAGGATACCCGGAATCCGGTGGCAACCTTGAAAGATCTACAGGGTTTTATGGCCAACAGAGGGCAACCTGTTCATCATACAACGATATCAAAGATATTACACACATCTAGCCTGTATGGAAGGGTGCCAAGAAAAAAGCCATGTCTAAAAAAGGTCCATCTGGAGGCTCGTTTGAAGTTTGCAAAAAAAAAAAAAAACACCTTGAGGATCCTGCAACAAACTGGCAGACAGTTTTGCGGTCAGATGAAACCAAAACAGAACTTTTTGGCATACATGCCAAACGCTATGTTTGGCGAAAACCCAACACTGCCCATCACCAAAACAACACCATCCTGACTGGGAAGCGTGGTGGTGACAGCATAATGGTGTGGGGATGTTTCTCATCTTAAGGGACTGGGGGACTTATCTAGATTGAAGGGAGGATGGATGGGGCCAAATACAGGGAGATTCTGGAGAAGAACCTGAAGAAGCCTACAAAAAGACTGAAAAATGGGTCAGAAATTCATATTCCAGCAGGACGATAACCCAAAGCACAAGGCCAAAGCTACCATGGAGTGGCTTGCAGAGACCAAGGTGGATGTCCTGGAGTGGCCAAGTCAAAGCCCTGACCTAAATCCAATTGAAGACCTGTAGATTGACTTGAAGGTTGCTGTCCAACAAACCTCTGCCGGCTTGAACAGTTCAGCAAAGAGGAGTGGGTGAAGACCTCCAAATCTTCGAAATGTGCTGACCTTGTGCAGACCTACCCAAAAAGACTGGCTGCTGTAGTTGCTGCCAAAGGTGCCTCCATCACGTATTGACTCGGGGTGGTGGGGGTGGGGGTATATCCTTAAAAAATGTGGAAATTTCAGTTTTGTTCATTTTGTACATTTTTGTTCATTCACTGCATTCATATGGTATGCTGTATACTTTGGGTCAAGGCAAAGACCCATTTCAATCCATGAGATTTACCTGCAACACAATAAGACATAAAAACTTTGAAGGGCGGTGTATTCATTTTCTATCCACTGCATTTGATTTTGGATTAGAGATCCACTGAGACTAGACAACATGACATTTGAAATGCCACAGCAGTGGAGTCAACTAAAGTGAGAGGATGCATGTTTAAACTTTTAATTTACCATTACATAACTGCTATGACTCCGATAAAGAACTGCTGGAAGTTATTACAGTCCTTCTCATCCCAGGCCGTGTAAGTGAATTAGATTAGATGCAAACACTGCCTTGCCTGAACGAAACGATGACATTAACATGCAGTAATGTTATTGTGCGTAGAGTATGTCCGACGGTTCTGCCAACCGTGCTCCACCGCACGTCCCGGAGAGAACTTCTGGCAAGATTGTCATTTCAAACTTGACTTTTACATCAGGTGACGTGCAGAGAAAAAATGCTTATGCGTTTAGATCAGATTATTCAGCCTGTCTGAGACTGTTGAGTTCTCTGACAGACGTTATGATCTATGAGAGCGTGGAACGTACAGCTTATCACGCACTGCCTTCAGCCTGATCGGTCGTCTCATTAATTAATTAGTGATGTGTGGACCATTATGACTCGGCAGGAAAACATGGATGGACTGCAACCTCCCTGCCCTTCTAGCTCAACTGAAAGCATTTTCCTGCGCGTGTTCGGTTGTTTTCTTTTTCTTTCTTTCTTTCTTTCTTTCTTTCTTTCTTTCAACAGACAGGGATTCAAACTTAAACCTGGCCAACCAAAACATTATTAATCACACATAAAAAGTCAATTGAGGGAATTATGAGCAAGATTTGCGTGCAGCAAACGCCCTTCGTCAAATTCCTCTAGTGCTGACTAACACAGACCTCTAAGAAAAAAAAAGGATAAAAAAAAAAAACAAAGAAAAAAAACCCAAACGAAAACAAAAGAGGTCGTGACCTTTCACACTTAGTTGATGGAGACGGAAAAAAATACATCTCATCTCACACACACACACACACACACACACACACACAAAAGACTGAGCACATGTCAGAATTATGTTTTCTTTTTTTTTTTTTTAAAATATGCGTCACAAAATAAAGAAATCCTGCTTGAGAAATATGGTGCAGGAGGAAAGATCTGTTGAATCAGAGGTGTAACTGCCACGTCAAGGTATGATCAAATGTCTTAAGGCAGGATTTGGCAGCTTGGGTTTCAAACGCGCAGAGGAAAAATGTACTAACACTGCAACTGTACAACCTGTTGTTGCTATGACCAGTCACCAAGCCTCTGCCAAAGGGAAAATATGAGATGACGTTCAGTGTTGAGCTTATATTGTGTGGATACTCTGTCCTTGGGCCAGTATCCCCTTCCAAGAGCACAATGCAGTGACCATGACAAAGATCCAGAAAGGATGATGTCATCCCCTTAGAAGCAAATCCATGACTACGCATTGGAGTGTAATGCTATGACAGAGAGAGAGAGTAATCTTAATCCTTTCACTGATAACTTACAAATGTGCCGCAGATGTTTTTAGACTTACAAATGCAATGCAGGAGTGCATATGAATATGACGATAACACAGATTACTGATCATTCCATAATTACTTTTTTTTTTTTTTTTTACTATTTGCAACTCCACACGCCCAAAGAGGAGAGGATATCTGGCATTAATGTTATTAAATTCATTAGAATATATACACATCTAAAGGAAAGCTTACAGAGAATAGTTTATGAACAGCGGACCATGGCCAGTTCACTTTTAAATGGAAGCGAGAAAGTACTTCACTGGATGTGAATGTTCAAATGTAGGACTTCTTTATTGATTTGCTTTTTTTTTTTTTTTATGATCATAACATCACCTTTAGTGCTGCAATGGATATTAATTTAACAGAAACAAAAATAAACCATTTTAATTAAAGTCTTTATTGCATTCACATATCAAAACCTAATTCAGCAGCCATGTAGATCTGGAATGTGAAAGAAATGCTATGGCAATAAACTCAGATAATTCTATAAATATGAAGGTCAGGACCAGTTTTGGAGCATTCCTGTCCTAATTATCAGTGTAAACAGCTTTGTTATAGAATAGAACACAGCCCATTTCCTCTTCAAGTTCCATTTATAAGTTACATAAACACAGACATTTGGTATTGTTTGCCATGGGAAGGTTGTAAATGTAATTACTTTTAGAAAAAAAAAAAAAATGCTATGCTTGGTCTTTTCTCAGGGACGTTCCACCACAACACATGAGAAATCCCCTGTGAGGTTGGTCAGGTTCACCTCTGATTAATTGCTCCGTTTCAGCAGAGACTGTTTTTGATGAGCGTGTGCTACCGTGATTTTGCAGCTGCTGTCTTTAGCACGACCAAGACGATACGCAGTCCAACTGGCCTTTCAGTCACATACCAGAGTATTAAAAACAGCTTTTCTCAGGCCCTGTTCAACAGCATGACTTGAAAAAAAACAAACAAAAAGCTGATAATATCATGCCTCTTTAAATCTGAGACAAATTTTACATCAACACTGGATCAGTGTGAGGTGTGACATAACAGAAAAATGATCCCTCTACCTCCATGTTTCTTACCTCCATAAAGCATTGACGCGGTTCTGTTCTCATCTGTACACCCAGATGCCAAATAGAGGTAGGAAAGAAAAATACAAATCCTTTCAACAAATATTCTGGGTAATTTTCATACCTTCTCTAAATCGTTTCACTGGCTGTTTCATGTCATTCATCTCTATGATTCCTTGCCTGGATGTCTTAAATACGCTCCAGTGTGCTTTAATTTATTCGCTATGTAATTGAAATTGATTAAATGAAGCCACCCTTAACCGTCGGGCGTAGTGAGCCAAAGTGTACTCAGCATCCTGAAACAGGCGTAACCGTGGCAGACCTGGAGGGCAGCCAGACCCTGACCCACAAACCAGAGCGGGAGTAATCCACTCAGGCCCACGACGTGGCACTGCCCCTGCCGTCTTCGCAGGGCCCAGGAAGTATTCGTTAGACGCCTCCGAAATATTTTCATAAGAAAATGATGGACTTGCCCCTCACTGCGGTCAGCTGAATGCACACATCAGCAGACGTCTATGGCAAACAACTCCGAGAGAGTGAGAGAAAGAGGGGAGAGAGAGAGAGAGAGAGAGAGAGAGAGGGAGGGAGGGAGAGAGGGAGAGAGAGAGAGAGAGAGAGAGAGAGGGAGTGGGAGAGAGAGAGAGAGAGAGAGAGAGGGAATGGGAGAGAGAGAGAGAGAGAGAGAGAGAGAGAGAGAGAGAGAGAGGGGCTGTAACAGTTTTTTTTTTTTTTTGTGGGTCTCCTTTTGACTGCTTGTGATTTGATCATCTTGTCAGGCAAAACCTCTCAGAGAAGAGGGGGAGAATGGAGAACAGCTTCAAAGATCCACTGTATTCTCCTGATTTTGTTTCATAGAAAGGCCTTGGCTGTGCAGCCAGGAGAACTGACGTTTAAATAGCCTGCAGGATAAAGAGGTTACAGGTGAAAAAATTGATTTCACAGTGCTCTTACACAGTTTTAACAAACGCTGTTTCGGGTACTGAAACTTCAACGATTGTGCAAACAGACAGGTCTTCTCTTGCTCAATTCCAATCTGCTTTGGGCGTCCACTAAATAAGATGTGGAGAGGACAGGCCTTTTGAAGTAGTTCATTGAGTATTCACAGTAGATTATAGCACATTTAGGCTGATTAAAAGCAGCAAATAAGTCCCTCTGACGTGAGGAAGAATCTGGGAGCACATAATGAATGCGGCAAGCTACGCAAAAAAAAATTAAAAAAAGAAAAAGAAAAAAAAAGGAAAAAAAAAAAAATTGAACTTTTGAACTTTCTACCTCACCGTTTACCTCTCTCTCATTGCCTTCATGTGCTTACTGAAGATGGGATCTTTGAGGTTGGACTCTAAATGAACTTTTCTCATTACCCTAGGGAACCTCCACCATCCTTTCAATCATCGAAAAGCTCCAAGTCCTGTCCATAGAAGAGAAGAGAGCCTTTCAATGCTAAGACTAAGTTATAGCTTCTAACACCCAAAATATCATAAACAAAGACGTCTCTTTCTCTCTCTCTCTCTCTACCCCTCTCTCGCACACACATAGAGTGCATGTTTCATAAGATATCATGTTTTGCTATTGAGATATCACCTTTCAATTGCAGCTTTTCTCACTCCAACTTGATAAGACATAAGTGCTTCTTTATAAGCGTAATCCTGAAGAATAATGTGAACTGCTCAAGGCTTTTGGTTTCACATCATTCCTGAACACCTGGACCCGATTATTAAAAGTCCAGATGAGGCATTCAGAAACAGCTGGTTTGGCTGGGACGGAGGCCCGCTGCAGCATGGAAATGCTGAACTGGTGTTTGAGCTGAACTGGTGCTGCTCCGCTCCTCTGCCGTCAACCTGACCCGCATTCCAGAGGTGACACCGAGAAGGGGCGCCCTCAACCTCAGTGAATGAGTCTCACATATCCTGGCATCATATCGGGAGAATGCTTTTAAATATTCATGACATCTGCAGCCTTATTAGAATGTCACTCCGTCTGTTCCATTGGCCCTGACAGCGTGGAAGCAGCACCTGTGAACTGTCACTTTAGTGGACTTTAACGAGCAGCCATGGAGGGAAAAACAAATGTCCCATATGTCAATGGACACGTATGGAAAAGCAATGCTAATGCACTCTGAGACTAACCACAGGCCAATTTTTTCCTTTAGTTACACTGTGCTCACTCACACAGATACCATCGAAGCACAAAGGTTGTCAAAGATTACAAAATACAGATTTAGGAGAGCATAAAAGCATCTTACAATACTTATGTGAACAAAACAAATTGCCATTTTTTTTTACAGTGATATCAAATCCAAACAAAACAAAAACAAAAAACAAAACCAAAAAAAAAAAGTGTCTCTTTAAGAGTTTCTGTTTAATTGTATTTGATGGTGATTACATACTTCCTTGTGCGTGTTGCTCTGAATCTGACAATGGATCATTTATGTCTCAGGCAACTCTGTCCACACGGAACGCGATGTCAGAAATCAAACATGTACAGTTGTTTCTCATTCCGTTACACAAGCTTCATTCTGCTTTTAATCACTTTTTCCTTACATTCTGCTTTCACACAGTTTTTTTTTCTTTAAAAGTTAAATTGGTTGATCAGTCTCAGATAGCCATTTTATCAGTAATATTCTTTTTTTCTTCACAACTCTAAAACTGTGTGAAAAAAACTGCGTGCGCTGGAACGAGTGGAACAGTTAGGAATGTGTGAATGGCCTCGTGTAAATTCTGATGCTCAGATGCTGAGAGGAATCGTGACTGAGAAACAATTTCAATTTCTTTTTTTACATGCTGCAGGAAATTAAGAAGTGACCGCAGTGTGTTTTTTGCCTTTGCTCCGACAGGAAAACAATCTCACCAAGCCTCACCCTTTCATTTGCATTTTCTTTGCATGGCAAATTCCTGCGATTTAACGTAATAAATGAAAACACTGCTCAGTAATAAACTGCTCTCGCATGCTTTCATCCAGATCATATATTTGTGTGGTTAGTTATGCAGGGTGCATTCTCTCTCACTTTACTGTCCGGGTTCATTAAAAGAACAATAAAAACAGAGGGAGGGGGAGGGGGGGAGCACTACAACACTTTTTCTATCTGCCTATCTATCTGCATAACCCTTCACTAAGGAAGACCCTGAACAGAAACTATACTGGAATGAGAATGGGACCCCAAAGAGCCCCCCTCCCCGTCCCAAATCCTCCAATTCTCCAGCTGACACCACTCAGCATCAGTACACTGGCGTGGAGTGAGAGATCTGACCCAGAACAGTGGCCTTCCTCAGCCCCTCTCAACCTCCCACCCCTCCACCCCCCTTGCCAAACAATAAAACTATTAGGCTGTTTGCTAGGGAAGGGACAGGGAGTTCCGTCAACCTGCCTGGCAAATTGGTCTCCTGTGAGATGCTGAAGGATTCTCATTCTCCGGCAGCAGCAGCAGCAGCAGCAGAACTGGACAGCTGGAGATGCTGGCGGAAGCAGGCCGTATTCACGCTGTCTGCATGGCCATCTGGAAAAGAACAGGAATCCAAGGTTGACTGTGAGGTGAGGAAAAGTGCTTTTCCTTCTGTGCTCCTGCAGCAGCCCAACGATTTGTATTACGTTGCTTGTGAAAAGGTCCCGGACTTTCTCTCTCTCTCTCTCTGTCTCTCTCTCTCTCTGCGGCAATTCTGACAGTCAGAATTGACTTCCGGTCTCCCACTTTAGGCATTTACTAGAGCTGGTAGTGAGATCTCAGATCCCCAGAGGTGAGACAACACCGTTCCATGTTTCCTACACTTAATGGACCCAGAGGAAGTGAGAGCATGTGTCTTAATGTACATCCAAGATACGTGTTTTCCCAGGGCCTGGCCATTCTCGTTTTTGGTACAGAGGAGCTTGCAGCCCAACAGCCAGGTGCAATTTGTTTGGCATAGCCCACTGGGCGTGTGAATATGAGACGGTGCTTAGGGATGAAGGAAGGAAAAAGTGCGAATGAAGATTTGCCTGTGATGTTCAGTCAGTCATTAGTATTATAGACCAAACCTGACATCCTTAATATCACATATGGTAGAGTGGTTAAGCGGGATCCAAAACCGGCAGTGCATCGTCCCTTGGATTTTCTAACGAGTGATAAAACGTACTTATGATAAGTAAGGTCTTATTGTAACTATTGATTGTCTTGTTATAGTTGACCCACGTAAGGACAGCACAGTGGTAACTGCAGCCTGTTGACATCAGCTCAGCTCAAATGACTTCTCCAATATCAATCATACTGTCATCTGTTCATTTTGTCACCACAGAAAGAGAAGGACAAACAGAGAGGGAGTGAAAGTTACTACATGGAGAGATAAATGACACAGATCCCGATACGTGTCTGTGTCTGAATTGAAATGGTAGCAACTGCAGAGTGTGTGATACAATGCAACTCTGCAGAGTGTGTGATACAATGGGAGATTTGTGCTGGATGCCTGGGATCTGTTATCCTCTCACGCCATTGGCTCTGTTGTTGATGAAGTATTTTGGAAAGCGGGAGAAGAGGGCTCTCAGCACTCAGGAGGAGATGGCGAGTGATGGGGTCAGGCAGAACGGAGCTGAAGTGTGTGAAAATTGAGGCCTGATAACAGGTTTTGGGACCACTTCCACGGCTGCCTGTTTGTTTTGAAAACTGTTGCCAGGCAATAGTTCATCTAACCCTAAACACACAGAGTACCCCCGTCCTGGTCCCGGTCAACGTACGGTGTATATCGCATATATCTTATTTTCCACCCTCAGTTTCCTGCGCTTTTAAAGAGAACTACGCGTGTGTCAAATGTTTGTCATTACTCTTAGCTTTAAGGCCGCAATTACTATAATGATCAATTATTTTGATCAATTATGAGTTCTTTCTGAATACTCAAAAGGAATCAGGTCTGTCTTTTATTTTGTCTGAACTCTCTTGCACTTTAAGATTAGTTGGAAAGGATGATTCTCCTCATGAAGTGATCATGCAAACAAACCCAGGTTGCTTTGCTGCAGGCACTGAATCTACACGTGCTGTTTATTTCTTACTGGGATAATGTCTTCTTTCCAGTAAAGCCAAATTCTTTATTCTTTACTTACTTCTGTGGAACGTCGTGTTGTTTCACCCCATGGTCATTAGCTCTTCTTAGTAAAAGGTTGGGAAAGTGAGTGTTGAGACATCACCTTTCCAGACACTCTGGTGTTTGTTTACTCTCGGTCTCCGGTGAAAGACTCTTGGTGCCACTAAACATGTTGCCTCCAGAACTAAAGTGTTCCAAGGGAGACAGCTTACCTTCCCAAAGTCCTGTTGACTCATCGCTCACCATGACAACCTACAAGTATGTGTTGATCAGGGAAGGCACACTCCTCTCTTTGCTGAAGGACTTTGCTATATGAGTTCCCACTGCGTCAAGTGCGTAAGGTGGAGGCCATATCTTCAAAATGTGCATTGGTCTGCCCGAGAGACTCAGCTCTGAGCTGTTTTTTTCATAACCTTCTAGGCCACTGCTCTTCCGCATAGAGAGCTCACATGGAGTCACTCTGCTGTTTTATATTAAATTTTCAAGCTAGTATGTTTCCGTTGCATAATAACAAACCTTATACAACACACTGGACCACTGACTACCCCCCCCCCCCAAAAAAAGACATAAAAATGTACTGGTAGTAAACATTATGCCTTGTAATAAAAATGTATAATTGTTTTCCATTGGAAGGTGAACAGGTTCAGTTGAGCTGGAGTCAAGGAGACACTGCGACTCTAAACAAGAGAGTTTGACTGATGATGTCACAGGTGACGTGTAATGTTAATATGTTAATAATCTAGCAATTATACATTCGTAGGTTAACACATTTCACGGTTCTTTTTCTTTTTTTTTTTGGCTTTATCAACAGTACCTCAGCAAAAGGTCATAAAATGGCACTTGATTAATGATATATTTTTTACACCAGCAGCGGAGTATACCGTGTCATTTCGTGACAACTTGCCAAAATTCATCCAGGAACATGGGAGTGTAATATTTCAGCAGTGAGCTGATCCTACCAAAAAGAAAAGAGATTAAAGCTAAGGAAAAGTGGAAAAGTAGTGTTGCTTTTCCGGGTAAAGTTTTCCTCTGTTTGGATGTTAATCTTTGGTCCCAATGTCTTAGATCCTGGGTCATGGCCAGAGCTTTTGTGTGGCACAAGGTTTGTGTGCTGTATAAATTTCCCTCTCTCTAAGTCCTTTGGCATTCTTGTATAAAGAGCAGGGCTGGTATTCTCTGCTCAGATCTCTGTTACATTACACAGATTTGTCAAATTACCCACCATTAAGAGTGGTGGTATCTCCCTGAGGAGGTATATGCAATTTATATCCATATATCCATATGCAAACATCAGATCACATTTCACATTGTCATCTGATAACATACTCTTTGAACAATCCTTCCAGATACTGAAAAAGTTCGCATTGTCATAGGACAATATACTGTGTCGTTAATACTTTCAAGCATTTTGTACTAACAGATGCAGGCACATACTTAGCTTGAAATCTCTAAGAGGAAATTGTTTTAGGACTTTTTCGGAGAAAGAAGAAGAGCAAAGGGCAAGTAGAAAAAAGAAATAAAATTAGAGGCGAATAATGTGAGACATTCTCAGACAGATTTCATGAGAGGAGTTTTTCTGAAACTCCCATTTCAGTCTCTATCTGCTGAAGGGACTCTTGAAATAGCTCAGTGTAATTTTGGAGTGCAAGGGTATTTTCAAAGAAAACTGAGTGAATTGAGTCCAGATGAAATGCATATGAAGGGGTTGCTGCTCAGCTGTGTGCTTGCCCGACTTCCAGACAAAGGACTTGCTTAGGGTGGGTACTGACTTTATTATATTGTAGGGTTGAGGCTGCCATGCATATCAAGCTAGCATACTCAGAGATTTATGAAAGACGTTTGGCCCAATAGTGAGCCAGGATAAGTAACACCCTAGCACAAACCAGAACTATAAAATGTAGCTCCAGTTCTGTATGCTGCTGGTACCCTGTGCCACATCATGATGGCTGTTCAAAAAAACCCAAGGGTGTTTGATGGATATACCCTGGTAAAATAAAGGATTAAAAACTGTGACACTCTGATTCTTAGATGAGACAGTGTCTGTTTTTTTTTTTTTGTTTTTTTTTTCATAAATGGGTGGTTCAGCGCACGCCATCTATGATGCATTGAAATTAATTTGTAATGTACTTTGGCAAGCACTTGCCTGAGCAGGCCAAAAGAGTATGTATTTCTCGACGGATCTCAGAAAATACGATCATGTTAGGAAAATTCTTGATAAGAATATATATGGATTTGCGGCTTTGAGATGGATCTGTACAAAGCGTGACAATGCTTCTTATATTGCTCATTACTGGACCACTCATTGATCTGTAACAGTGATTTCCTTTGATTTTACTCAGTGAAAACATATCCGAGTAAATTGTCTGTGAAGAACCGCGTCACATTTTTTAGCATTAGGCTAATGCTCATTTTTGCCTTAAATCTACATCTAGATTCAGTTAAGTTTATAAAAAATAGTTTCATTGTACATTGTATAGCAATGCACAGCTGGGAAATGGTTGTCTGGAAAGCCAGTATTACCTTAGCAACACTATGACACTGAAGCAGAAAAGAAAAGAGAAACAATCCGGCTCCACTCGTGTGCTTTTGGGGTAATTTCAAAGATCACAAACTCATATATTTTTCAGAGCATAAGAGGAACAGCTGGCAAAGGAAAAAAAAATGTAAGGAGGGAAAGGAAACCAGCTGAACCTATTAAATAAACTGATGTCCAATTTCCATGTCTATTAGGTTATCATATTGTCCTTCTGCTCCTGGCAAAGCAAAACAAAAAGTCTGTGTTTATGGTCCTCAGCATCAGCACCTGTTCAGGCGACGCATTTGGATTCACTCATCCATATTAAAATGCTTGTGAAATAACAATTGGCATGTGTTCAGATACTTCCGACTACTTTAAAAGTAATGAGATAAAACAGATTCTTATGAGGAATGGATAACAAAAGTATCACTGTATCATTCACAGGGTAATGGTCAATGTGAGCGGTTCAGCTGTACTCTGAATGACCTCTGGTATGCCTTGCTTCTTCATCTGGCATTGGCCTGTCTCTCTCAAGTTACCTATGCCCAAAATATCATAGTACCATAGTTACCAGGGATGGATCGATGCTATTTTACATCTGCCCATCAATTTATTTTTTCAGGCACTGGAAATGATGATAGAACATCAGAACAATGGACACAGACACACCAAGAATCTCTTCAGGATGCCTGTGAATATGGTGGAGTTTCATCCTGTTTCAAATGATGACTTTGCAATGGCCTCCCCGGTGAGACAGGAGGTGTGGAGGTCAATGAGATAACACTCCAAATCCCCACTGACTGCCACACCCTGTTAGGCTCCAACCATGGGTCATCAGCACAGCAGACAGATAGGATAAACACAGAATTCAGTAGTAACTGTGCCTGTAATATCCCACATTTTCTGCTTTTAATCTGTAGAGCATCATTGGGATGCCCATGTTGATAGTGGGAAGGGAATGTATCCTAAGACACCCTTGACTCAATGTTAATTAATAAATGATTCCACTGTAATTGTTAAGCAAGCCCATTATTGGTGCTGATCTAGAACTAAAAAAAAAAAGAAGAAGGTCCAGTCTGTGGAGCCAGTGAATGTGTTGGGGTTCCAGATTTCTACAGGCGGATTAAGTCTTCTAGGGTGTGTGTGTGTGTGTGTGTATGCTAAAAACATAACCCAGCATTGTTTCAAATGTTTGCCTCTGCAGTGTGGTTAACCGTGTATGTGGAAACGAGGAGTCTGGATTATGTGGTAGAAGGGTTCATGGGACTTTAAAGATGTTCTTTGTAACTTTGGATGAGAGTAAACTGAGCTGAGTGAATGCATAGCGCTCTGTTATCACTATGTCAGACCGCGAGTTGGGCAGTGCTGAGTACGTTGAGCCAGTGCGTGTGGCTGGGGGGCTAAGCCAAACTGAATGCCTTGTGACCAGTCAATCAGCTACGCTGCTGAAATGTTACCACTGCCCTTGAAGTATTTGTTTTATTTATACATGTCATTTGTTAGCTTGCCCTGCTATAAAAATGGTGTCAGAAAATGTATGATTTTCTTTGGACAGATCAGCTACTTTTTTTTTTTTTTCCAATCTGTTTCTTCAGTGTTTTTGTTGCTCTCTTGTACCATTTCCCTGAAGGTACACCACTGACAGAAAAAAACCCCCAAAACAAAACAAAAAAACAGCTAAGGTAACTTGCCCCATGTGCCAATCAATGTCAGAGTAAAGTCTTGGAAGATGACATGATGTAGCCTGCTTGTCATGGCAGGCAGTCCATAATTTAAATAAAAGTGCCTTTTGGCATAAAAAATGAATCAGATACATACATAAATACAACTATATTTTGAAATGTGATCAAATCTAGGTCCCTGTCATCAGCTGTCATTATCATTCTATCACTGTCCAATCAAAACATGACGTGTCTTCACCTGCCCATTTCAATCCAGCCATTGCATCTGGATATCTCTTATCTGCTGCCACATGAAATTATGCAGTGTCAATAACCTGAAGCAATAAATGACTGTATATAACAGCATTCACTGGGCACTTTACTGATGATGTTTCTACTTGTTTGATTTACATCCATGCTGCACTGAGGTTTGATCATACTGTCAGCCGTCCCTGTCAAGTGGAGCAGAGCATGAACCGGCTGCGTTTTGACCACACCTGTGTCTACACCTTTTACGTACAGTATTGTGGGGATGTGACTAACATTTGGATACAGGACATTCTAGGCCGTGTCCCTGTAATACACAACTATTCAGAGATAGACAGACGGTTAACAGTACAGCCCATATAGTCATAGTCTATACTAGATGTGATTTTTCTTCTGACAAAAATTGCATGAAAGGAAAAATTCAAGACATACTTTATCTTGTATAATTGCCATGTAAGACTAGTACACATCAGAGATTATAAACCACAGTTACTTGTTTAGTTGGCCTACTAACTGCCAGATGATATAATAGGATCATTTGTCATTACACAGTATTTAGCAACATAAACCTGCCTTGACTGTAATGGGCAAGTACATACAATACACATGATTGACTAGAGAATATTACCTACATAATGTATGGTTAGCCGCAGAATACAACAGGAGAAATTAACGTGATGAAGCATTTTACTGATGGCAAATGAGTAGGCACAAATGTAAGCATCTGCGACTGTAAATCAATCTGTATAATTATTACCTGTGAACAAATATGATGCAAGTTTACTCACAGGCTTAAAGTATCCAAGGCAACACACAGTGGGCAACTGAGGAGCAATGCACGCTGGACCGTGTTAACTGGTCACAAAATGAAGGAAAATGAACTGATCACAAAATGAAGGAAAATGAACTGATCACAAAATGAAGGAAATGAAGGAAGGAGGAGTATTTAGAAGATGTCATTTCACCTGCATTGTACCTCAACTTGCCCTTTCGACAGCAGATCATTCTCTCAAAAAGGTCAGAACAGTGAAAGTGCAACCATCTCACCTATTACAAGACACTATAAATATCTCTTACACCTTCCTCTGGCCTTTTCGTCGCTGTTAAGTAACAGTCATAGCGTTCAGGCTTGAGCATCCGTAGCTTGATTATAAAAGCGTGAGAGAGTGGTAACATTTCCGAAGTCATGGACGGACATGGTGGGTTTCATGTCACTTTGCTATACTCAAAGGCAGATGTAAGAGATACAGGTAAAGGATCAGCATTCACTAGATATTCACATACATCAAAAGAGAACATGTGATAGGCAAGGTTCAGCTTGCCCAGATACTGATGTTAAAAAGAAAAAAAGGGGGAAGAAAATCAGTAAGTAGTGACAAACAGGTCAGTTGGTTGATTTTATGGGTTCATCTGATCCTCAGGTCCGCTGATCATTTACAGCAATTGAAAGTGAGGCCCAGGAAATGCTACAGCTGAACTCACACTAATATCATGTTTTGGGATGCTGAATTGGAGCAGAGTGTCGTCATTTTTGAGTATTGTGAGGCCATGAATAAGTAACAGATGTGCGTGATAATCAGCCTATGAGCTGAATAAGCTGACGATTAATAACATGATAAAGCCGAGTGCTGATAGGCCGAATCAGAGGGAGGTGGCGACAGAACCGTGACAGTTCTAAATGTACATTATCGCGTGTATTTCCTCACCCTGTCTCTAATTAAGCGGGGAAATCTGAGGGGAGCTTGCTTGGAGACATCAAATTTAAGTGAACATGTTCACTACATAATGCATTTAACAAGAATATCACAGATGAGTTGAAATATTCACAACAGATTCAGACTGGTGAATTTCAGCACATTTACGGAAATGTTTTGTTTTTGTTTTTCGTAAAAGAAGAAGACAGAAAAATGAATTCATTTGTCTTTTCTGTGTGGTTGAAAACAGGAAGGATAAGAGTAATTCAGAAACATGAAGAGGCTGCTGTCAGGGACAGCTTAAGGAGTGAAAGGAAAGAAAACGTTCTTCAGAGCCAGATTAGCTGGGTACTATGATAAGAGTGTTAATTAATTCAGTTGCATGCCATGAGCTTGAGCAAAACAACATTTTTCAGCTGAATCTACTTGGCTTCCTTTGTTTCTATGGCAACCAGTAAGCAAAGTGATCTCTCATTTCAGAGAGAAATATTGTGATGTTGTTTTTTGTTGTTGTTGTTGTTGTTGTTGTTAAACTGCAGGCTGTTGTGATTTCATTATTCATGCCAGACATTTTCCTCACTGACACACACAATACCTGTATTACATCAATGCAAAGGGTCAGTTTACCAAACTATGTAATTATGTTCCAGTACGTTTGATTTTCCACCCTCTCCAAGAAAGATGTATGTGTGAGATAAAAATAAATAAATAAATAAATAAACCACTCAAAAATATTCCTTAGACTGAGACATGTTTTACTGGGAACAGCACTGTCACCAATTTCAGCGGAAACAACAAACTATTGTTTCTGAGGAGAAACAGTGCTCACAGTTAAGTGTTGTTGTTAGAGGGTAAAAAGCATTGGTGACGGTGAAACAATGTTTTTAAAAAGTAAAAAGCAATTCTGAGAGTGAAACAATGTTTCTGAGAGTAAAAAGCAATTCTGACAGTGAAACAATGTTTCTGAGAGTAAAAAGCAATTCTGACAGTGAAACATTGTTGTTTCTGAGAGTAAAAAGCAATACTGACATTGAAACATTGTTGTTTCTGAAAGTAAAAAGCAATACTGACAGTGAAACATTGCTGTTTCTGAGAGAAAAAAGCAATACTGACAGTGAAACGTTGTTTCTGAGAGAAAAAAGCAATACTGACAGTGAAACATTGTTGTTTCTGAGAGAAAAAAGCAATACTGACAGTGAAACATTGTTGTTTCTGAGAGAAAAAAGCAATACTGACAGTGAAACATTGTTGCTCTCAGTGGTATGACATTCTGTTGGGTTGTGACCTGATTAAAATGTATTGTAAAGGATTATCTTGTCTGTCTGTGTAATTATGAAAAGGTTATATTGCTTCACACCCCTCATTTTTCACTGACAAACGTTTCTGTCTCGCGCTCTCGGCCCAAGAGCTGTCTGAGCCACAGTGTGGGGAATAGGTTTGGCCTGTGAGACAGGAAGACAGACCATGGACATGAATTTTAATGACAGATTAATCGTCAAAGCACTGTTAGAGATGAGTTTTAGTGGCCTTCTCTTGAATCGGACACATTTTTTTAGATAATTATCAACAGCTGCTCAGATTAAAACCAATTACTTATAACACTTTAGTATACAACACACCCGATTTGCACACCCAAAAGCATTATTATGGGCTTGTTTTATCTATGCTACTGCCAGAAGATTGAAGCCATCCCTGAATAGCTGTCAGTGTGTCCCTACATGTCCACTGACATCACACTATTGGGAGATATTCTTAATCAAGAGGCAAGATGGATCCAGTCCAAAGAATAGGAACCAAGAACCTGAGGGAACCAAGGAACCCAGAATCTGTTTTCTGCTTACCTCATTTATGTTTTGTTTTGTTTTTTCCTTCTTTTTTTAATCATCCATACCTCTTGCTTGTCTCAAGATTTTTACCACTTGGTAGAACAATCACTTTAATTTCACTTCCCTCAGGTTTTGAGTGAAGTTGTATGAAAATCTCCAGTTTGCAGTTACCTCAGTCAATAAAACAGTTCTGTGTCCATTTGTCCTATGAATACCCGAATGATTAAACTCTCACTACAATGTTAACTCTGACTGGATTGTTGCAGTACGGGTATATCAACAACAGCTAAGGTGGGGCATTTTTAATGGTACATTCCCATACAAGGTTGCATACGACTAATATATTTAGAGGTATATGTTGTTTTTAAGGGTTACTTTGAATGTTTTTTACTGACTTACACTCTGCAACACCCTTAGACCTTGACATAAGAAGAATAAGCTGTTACAGCCAATATAACAAAGATTTCACACTCACTTATTGATGCCTGAGCATTAATTTGGCTCGCATACAATACCCTCAATAATTATCCATTTTCCCATAAATAACACTAGATACATTAGATGCATAATAACTGTTTAATCAGGCTGTCCCTTGCTCAAGACCACAACACTCATATAGAAACTTTAATTGCAAACACTATTTTGACTTGGTCTATGACGAAGGTTGTCCAAAAAATAGCTTTCAGTTGTTAGTTGGTTTTATTGGTCTGATGAATTCATTCACATTTATTTCATTAGCAGATGGCATTCCATTTTAATTGTTGCTGACAATCCAAATAAATTACTTATGATAACTAATACCAACAGAACACTAGGATTAGATTTTCATGTTTCTATTCCTGTAAACTAAATTTATCTAGCATGCTGGCTTGAAGGTTTCTTGACAGCAGTGGTGGATGTAATGAAGTTGCAGCATTATAACCCAATTAAATTCTAAACTTGGTTGTTTATGATTTAGTGAAAATGCATTGCCCTCCAAACTGTAAATGAGAACGCACTCCTTATACTTCTATACGCCTCTATATGCTTCTGTCTTTTGTCATAAATCTGCATCAGAATCCTGGTAAAATTGTCTGAGATCTTTGACCAACGCTAATGGAAACCAGAGACTGCCGTTTGCACAGGTTTGGGGCTAAGGAGCCCTTGCTTGCTTAAAAGCTATTTTTGTCCTTGTTCAGCTATGATGTAAGGCAGACACAACTGGTTCTTGGTGGTCTTGAGCTGCTGGATTCTAATAAACTGTGGCTCCCAGCTCTTAGGCTTTTTCTATCAGCTGGCCCTCGAGAAAAAAGGGGAGGAAAAAAAAAGTCGACCGAGAAAGAAAATAAGAAAGGAAAGGGAGAGGTGAGAGTGATCACAGCCCTCTATGCATTCACGGGCTCGTTTAAATCTTTTAAATTAACATCAGCTGCGATGGCATCGGTAAGCAGTGAGTAGAATATTCCGGCTATGGCGTGAGGGTTGTGTATAAATCTGTGTATTCAGGTGCGTTTTGTGTGAAGTCAGAGTCATGCATTGGCCAAACAGAGGTCAGGAGGAAGCCTTGTCCCCAGGCCTGCCTCACTTTGGCTCTGGCCTTTTCCCATGGACCCAAGGCCTAGAAATAAAGCACAGGAATAAATGATCTTTTTTCTGACCCAGCAAGACTGGGCTTTTTCTCATTACAAACCCAGCCTGAAAAGGAACTCATGGCACAGGGGTATTGACTTTTAGCATAATAAGATGTAGACCAGCCCTGTGCTGAAAACAACACAGCATAGTTGGTCATGAGAGAACCTATGGAAACCTACAGCAGTATCAGAGGAACCTATGGGAACAGTAGATAGTTTCAAAAGAACCGGAGCAGAGGATTCTTTGATGGAGTCTTTGAAGATTCAGTTACAAACATGGAAACGTATACCTGCATGGTTAACTAGTGGGTTTTTTTTAACAAAGGATTTTCTTTTCTTTTTTCTTTTCTTTTTTTCTTTTTTTGAAAAGTATAACTGTTCATTTCAAATTGTTATGCACTGTATTATGTTGAATGGCTGCTGATCTAGGATCAGTCTCTTCTCTGTTGCTACGCTGACTTGTTAATGTCGCTAAATTATTAGTTCCAGCTGAAGAGTTCTGAAGCAGTAAACAGTATATGCCAAGTAGAACTGATTGAATTGTCATATGTTAAGCACCACATCTACAGTTCTCTAGACTGGAAACAGTTCATAAATATACCCTGACCTTGGTACACTGCCAACAGTGTTTTTTTTTTTTAATGTTAACTCCTTTTCAACCCAATCTCTACTATCTTAAGGACAATTTACCAGTGCCTCAGTTTTCTATTGCAGGTAATATATGTGCAATTATTAAACTTGGAGGCATTTGTTACCTCGTTTCATTTCCCACACTCTCTGCTGAGCTTCTTTGGTGAAACAATTTCTCACCGAATGCCTTGGAAATCGCTTTGGATAAAAGCGTCTGCTAAATGAATAAATGTAAATGAAAATGTAAACGACTGTGCTGAAAACTGGAGGAGTGTGACTCAAACAACACACTTAAAACAAAGGAATTTTGCTTCAATTACCATTCTGAGCATACAGTTTAAATCGACAGAATGTAAGCTACGCTTACAGATTTTATTCTTCTAAATGTCACCAACAGTTTGCACAGCAGTACTTAAATAAAGTTCACACACTGAAAAAAAACCCTGTAAAGATGAGAGAGTAAGCCGTACACTGTGGAAGTGGATGGGACTCACAGTCACGTGTTGTCATTTATTATCCCATTTAAACAGAGCTCGAATCCAGGGCAATTCAGTTGTCGTTAATGGTGTATTAAGAAGACCCAAACTTACATTTGGGATACTCTGCTTTTCTCCCTGTCCGAGACTGAAATCATAGTCAGAGTTATTGCCTATTCTGCCTGAGATGTAGGGAGCTGATCTGGCTTCTACGAGCGTTTCTGAGTGAATGAAATTTTAATGAGATTTCAGCCATTGTAAAAGCATTATCATGACATCATCCCTGTGAAATCTCAAAGGCTCCGGTTCCCAGCAAAAAAAGGCTTAACCTTTTCAGCGTATACCTCCCAGTGCATCTCTGCTCCTGTGCAGGTACTAAAGGAAACGGTCTAACAATGAAAGCGAAACTGTGTGTTTATTTTAAAGTCAAGCCCCTTTATGCTGTCAGATATGTTCTTTTGATAATATGCTACGGAGAAAAGTCCCCCAGAGGAGCATCAGGAAGGTGGAGTGTGTTTGCACATACTCTCTCTACCCATCCTATGACGTGCACTTTGGGGGCGGGGTGCACTAAAACAGGATGCAAACCCAGCTTATGCTCTTGTCCTCTGACCTGGGAGAGAAGCGGTCATGGAGAGAGAAACATCCGCAGAAACACCCACCCCGTGAGAGAGACGACCGTCGGTCAAATCGGGTCTTTTCCAATCAGATTTCTCAGCCAGCAAACCTCAGTTACCCAGTGGACAAAAAGCAACAAAGCAGAAGTGCCCATTCAGAGATGAGGTTTTGCCCTTGCCAGGTTCACAGAGAGGATGGACGGATGCCAGGGTCTGACCCAGGCCGGGAAAACGGCCTTCAAAGGAGATCTCCTGATGCTTGGCACCGATACAGCTCCGGCAAAGGCAGTGTTCCTCAGATTATCTCCCCTTCAGTCCAACTACAAAGGAACAACTGTTACAACAGGCTGAGAGAGAACCCATTACTATGGCAAGCTCACAAACTTTTTTTTTCCTTTTTCTTTTCTTTTCTGTTCTTTTTTTTTTTTTTGATAGAACGAAAAGAAAAAGGAGTATAGAATTCAGACGCCTGTCTTTGACCCCCATGAAAATGCATGTGACTGTGTGCATTAGCATAATGTATCAAACTGAATGTGAAGAACCTCTCGTATGCTAGGCTCTGCTAGGGAAAGCTTTTCACTGTCCTCAGGAGAGTGTGGTTTGCATACTGACCTTTTGACCTTAAGAGACTTCTCTGATTTAGCACACGTTATGTGAAAGATAGTCTCCTCTCATCCAAACTCAAGCCAGAGTTGAGCTAATTTGTAAAACTAAAAGCAAGGAAGAAGTTGTAGTCTAGGTCAAATATATCTCACTAAAATGCAACACATATGCTGCTTTTCAAGTATCCAAACACTTATATGTACAGAGGTTCATACTTAAACACTATCTACACATGTGAACACATTTTTCACGAGGTTTTCTAAGGTCAGGAATTGGATGTCAGAAAATGGTACCACTGTGGAGTTGAGGCACTGGTCAAAAAAAAAAAGAAAAAAAAAAAAGAAGAAAAAAAAGAAAAAAAGAAATAGGATGTGGAATGAGAAATGGTATTACAATAATGGAAGAGAACACAGGCATAAGAAAGACACATTCCTCTGGTTGGCCTGAGCTCTCTGTCAGATGGAAGTGTTGGGTCCTTGCCCTGTTCCTGGTCAGAGATGTTGAGTGGAGAGTGGCAGCATGGGCCGCTCTGATCCAGTGATTATGCCTGACTGGGCCGGGAGGTTTCACCACGCCCGTCCACGCTCTCCAACGCTCGGCCCCTAAGACTTACACAACCGCTAACCCAGGATTAAACAGGAACAACCATCGTATAAAACACCCTGCCAGCCTCAGCCCATCTTAAAAAAAAACAAAAAAACCTACCCGGTCAATAGTTCTTCAGTCCCTCAAAGAAGAATGCTAGGGTTCGAAGACAGTGCAGGAACAAATTGTGCCTTTAATTTTAAGAAAAACTTCAACTTCTAAGTTATTAGTGTCTTACGTCATAGTTATTAACGTCTTTTTTTTTTCCCCCTGCGTTTGTCTCCAGACAGTGCTCTTAAACGTTACCAGAGGCCTTTTACTGGCTGTTTAAAATCAAAAATTATGTGGCAGAGCAAGCTGAAGGATTAGCTCACCCCCAAGAGTGAGTATTTCTCAGTATATACTGCTCTTTCTTTCTTTCTTCCTTTCTTTCTTTCTTTCTTTCTTTCCTTAAGCACGACATAACTATCCCATCAGCTCTGCCGTATGTAAAATGGCTGAAGCTCTTGACCCTGCCAAAGAAAATTCTTCGCTGTCACTAATTATAAAGCAAAGCTGGTCTTTTGGGGAAGATATTTAATACTGGCAGTATCCAAAGCAAACAGAGTCACCGCTGACAGTGAGGATGGGCTGCCGGGTGCCAGTTGTGTTAGGCCTGGCCTAGTAAACGTCCTTCACCTAGATCACCATTGCCTTTCACTAGAGGATCTCAGGGCTCAGGCGGCTTGGACAGTGTGTGCTGACAGACAGACTGCAGTGGACACTTTGGGAGAGGGTCATGTTTCTGTAGTTTGTCTTAGATGATGCAAAACCTGACTCTTCATATGTACATGATCACGTCTGAACAGAACAGAACAGAACAGAACAGAACAGAACAGAACAGAACAGAACAGAATAGAATAGAATAGAACAGAACAGAAAAGAACAGAATAGAATAGAATATAACAGAATAGAATAGAATAGAATGATTTGCATCTAAAATTATAATGAAAACAAAGGTCTTAATATAAACTGTTTCAAACTACTGTAATGGCAGTTTAATAGTATTACAATAAATTTTTGTATTTCTTGTTGCAGTTGTTGATTTTCTAAATGGAGAACACGTGGTCCAATTTGGTTCTCAGATTCTCAGTCTGAAAGTAGGTGAAATACTCTTACACTCAGCTGCGATAAATCTGAGAAGTGAAAGAAGTTGACAGCGCACTGTTGAGTCAGCAAGTCAGAGAGAGAGTGAGAGAGAGAGAGAGAGAGAGAGAGAGAGAGAGCGAGAGAGAGAGAGACAGAGAGAGACAGTGAGAGAGAGAGAGAGAGAGAGAGAGAGAGAGAGAGAGAGCGAGAGCGAGAGCTTAGTGAGGTTAGTGAGTTCAGAGAGGATATGAGGATGACACTTATCACGGTAAAGCTCAGCAACAGGGGTAAAAAACTAAAAATAAATCCCTCATGATGGTTACTGCTATATTGTAAGCGCTGCCATGACTAGAGAATCATGTCACAGAACTTCAGTTAGAATAGCACCATCCAAGAACTCAGTTTGTTTTGTCTCTATAGACCACAAATTCATAGTTCCTAACTGTGAGCGCACAGTATGGTCTGGTGTATTTTCAGATAGATGGCTGAGGGGTAAACCGAAGCAGAGCATGTCACGGCACAGCCAGCAGAGCGAGGCTTTTTTCACGCCTGCACTCTCTGGCCACACGCACACAGCGAGTCATGAATATGACAGGGATTGAATGGATTTGCCAGACGGTTCTACTCCAAAGCACTTTACTGGAAGCACACACACACACACACATGCATATACACGAAAACACACACGCGTGCGCACACACACACACACACACACACACACACACACACACACCTGCACACGCTCATATTTTACCTGACGACAACGTTTAATTAATAGACTTGCATTAGGAACATTGAAATGGAAGTAACTTTTGCAAAGGTATACATTTCTGTGTGAGAGCAGGCACAAACATGAGAGAGGTGTTTTTGAATCATTTGTCAGATCAGTGATTTAAACCACGTGAACGTTGTATGATTCACAAAGCAAAGTCCCCCCGAGCTGCTGCTTAGGGGCCTTCATGCATGCCTGACACACTGTCTTACTCTATCACCTGGAAACATGTGTCTTTGGCCATCGCTCTGTAGGAAGAACTCCTCAAACAGCAGGTCATGACTCATCATAGATTTGTCTCTAACCATTCTGCACTCTGTGTTAAATGATAAAAGTGAATTTGCAAAGAGGAGCCGTTACTGAAAGAGAAGACAGACTTAATTGCTGGGAACTTAATTGAAAACTCTTCCTGCTTGGCTTTCATTTTTATTTTACATCTTTACGCACTGTACCGTGTGTTTGGGCCCTCGTACCCACAAATGCCTACGCTGTTTAGAGATCTTAGAGAGACATTCAGGTCAGCACATGGCGTATCAAAACTGCACAGTACTCGCTTTAAAACAAACACGAGAATGTCTGTGTGTGTGTGTGTGTGTGTGTGTGTGTGTGCGTGTGCGTGTGTGTTTGTGTGTGTGCGTGTGTGCGTGTGTGTTTGTTTGTCTGTGTGCATGCACGCGCGTGTGAAACGCAGCACGTGTCCCAGCCAAACACAAGATGCTGTTGCCTCATATACAAACAGCAGGTGATTCAGAAGCTGCCCAGTGCATGGCTGTCACTTCTCCTTTAAACTTTAATGTACAGAAAAATAAGAGTTTCAAAGTAATAAAAAGCCTTATAAATCATACCTATAAAACAGAGGGAAAAAAGAGAGGGAGAGAGAGAAGGGATAGCGAGCTATATTGTATATGGCAAGTTCCCCGAAACAGCACGTATGAACATATTTCACTCCGTGCCATATGTCAAAGTAGTCAGCCAATCACAAATGGAGCACATTAATTTAATCCAGTTAAACCACAGCAAATAAGCCACAGCAAAGGCTTGTCGAAATGTTATATGAATCCACAGAAAAAACACCTATTTCTCACAGCCTGCAACTACACACTGCCTTCAAAAAGAATCCAGTGTGCTGCAGTGAATTTATGGGTCGGAGTGAGTAGACTTATGGGACGTGGGGGTGTGTTGGCAGGCGTGGGGGGGTGAGTGACAGTCTGTCTAGGTAGGTGTGTTTGGAAATAGCAAGACAGTGAAGTTACAAGTCTGGAAGCCCACAAGTACATAATGCTACCCAGCTTTAGGAGTATATAAAACCCATGCCAATAATTACTGTATCTAAAAGGCATCACACACACTCACACACACACACACACACACACACACTCACACACTCACACTCTGAGTGTGAGGCTAATAGGATGCTTTCCTTGTGCTCTAATGGTCTCCACTCTCTTCCAAAACCTGCTTTTGCGTGACTTTCCACGAATGTTTGGATATCCTGTACTCCACACCCCTGCTTGTGCAGAGTGGAGCGTTTGGTTAATGGTTTTGCAGAGTGGAGCGTTTAGTTAATGGTTTGCGCATTCTAGAGTTCCACATTCCTTGAGGACCGAGTGCTAATAGGACATTAGTGAAGGAGGTCTGAGAAACTGGAGGATGCTTACTCCCAAAGGGGGGTGGGGGTGGGGGGTGGGGGGGAGTTGGAGGCGCGCTTGTACGTTACTCTTTGGCACTTTGGAGCATAACAGATGGAACATTCACTGGACAGTTGATTGACTTTTTTCCATGACTGTGGTGTGTTACAATTCACAGATCAAAATATAGCCCATTTTTTTATTTGCCCACTTATTGAGTGCAAACACACACACACACACACACACACACACACACACACACACACACACACACACACACACACACACACACACACACACAAAAACATGATCCAGTATGAGAAACTGGTGAGTAAACGTTTGTCATAATAAAAGTAAATATGTAACGGTATTTGAGAATGTTTTATAAACATATAGCCCTGATGGAATCAAATAAATATTACTAACTAGTTGGAAAAAAGGAGTATTTTTTTCAGACACTTGAGTTTTAGAATTTAGTAATATTTGCTTTATTCAGTCAAAGTGATGAGCAGGCACAATGTTTTTTGAGTATAGTAAACAAACTGGATTTTACAGTGCATGCAAAGGAGAGGAACAGACATATGAAACAAACATTAGTATGGAAACCAGGCAACCAGTTCTTTATTTAGACCTGGGCTTTCATCATGTTTTAGATTCTTTTCTTGTTAGTGTAATGCAGTGTAAAGGAGGAATCACAAACCTATTACATTATCATCATCATCATTATCATCATAATCACCCTAGTTATACACACCACATACTTCTCTCTCTCTCTCTCTCTCTCTCTCTCTCTCTCTCTCTCTCCTCCCTGAGCACCCTGTTTAAACATGCTCCTCTATCTTGATCTTCTGTGTGAAAGGAGTTCTTATGTTGAGGCATGTATCACCCACGTCTCTGGAGCTGTTTCCAGCATTACGTCATGGGCCAGAACAAAGCCGAGATGGGTTAGCTGGTGGGACAAAAGGGGGTGGAGGTGGGGCGCTCGCTGAGATCAAGGTTTGCGGAGAAGTCACGGGAAGGGAGTGGATGCATGGAGCAAGGAATGATAGACAGATGGAAGGAAGGAACAAAAACGCAGAGAGAACTAACCGCAGGAGCAGATGGAAAATCAAGCACAATCTATTCTCTAGGCCTCAGTGCACAGAGCAGTATGAATCAGTTCTGCAAGTGAAACAACTCATCCTTATGACATTCATTTAAAGTTCAAGCCACACCTATAGACACAGACATATATGACTGTTTTTCCTGTGGAACAGTATGTTGTATATCTTATATGGAAGGTTCTGTTAGAGAACTCAATGATTATCGTATGGGTAAAGACACAAGAGAAAAAAAAAAAAAAAAAGGATTTAAAGTTTCTGTCTCCTGTCTTCTGTGCTCGCCTCAGAGATTGCTCCATGATTCAGGAGTGCGTGAAAGATTCCAGCACAACATCTAGGTTACCAAGAGTACAAAGGGAGGAGTGCAGAAAACTTCCAAATGATTTTATGCTTTCAGCGTAATCTGTCATGCATATCACTTTGCTGTAATATTAAACATGATATTTCTGCTGTCTAAAAGGTGAACACATTAAGTAAGGGGGGGGGGGGGGGGGGTTGGCAACAGATGTGATTTGGAATGCTTCAGCAGATGTGATTTGGAATGCTTCGTCTGCTTCTAGCCTGGCTCCCCCATGTTCTTACATTTTAAGGGCTTTTTTTGTTTGTTTGTTTGTTTGTTTGTTTGTTTAATTAAGTTCTGTCCTTTGCATTCATGCGTGTGCGGGTGCATGCATGGATGTATTTACATACATGTATGTATATGCGTTTTGTTGAAAGGTTAACTTCACCTGTTCACCTGTCACCATGAAGGTTCCCCTGCACCTGGTTACCAAAGCTCAGCCGTCAGCTGAAGCCCTCATACCAAAAACCACCAGTTCTGAAAAAAACAAAAACAACGACAAAAAAACCACCGTTGTCCTTGGGCCTGTGGCGGCTGTCCGTGCCGCCACTCTGTTAAGCCATTAATCAGACATTCATTTTCCAGTGCCTTGGATCCATCTCAGCACCTGCTGCAGTGTCCTCTGGAGGCGGCAGCCAGACAGATCCCTCACTTGACAGCACACTCACTTTCTTCAGGGCTTTAGACTCAGACCTGGGTTGAGTAAGGCCTCTCAGATCCTAAACCACAAAAAAGAACGGCGCTCTGAGCCCTAGCAGCTCCTGTGATAGTGTGAGGAAGCAAATCGCATTCTGACGACACTTATTCTTTTAAAATGCATCTTTAAGTTCAGGATGCTACACCAAGTATGTGTATAACCAAAGGGTTTGTGGCCCGTTGGGTTTGCTCTGTTTCTGCTGAGTTGTTAATGAGCGTAGAGTAAACACTGATGTGCTGTGTGGTCATGCTGTGATTGGGCTATTTACTGATGAGGGCCGTGCTTTGGAGGTTATAGAGAGTAGGGTAATATGATCACTTGTTTTATTCCACATCCTCTAAGCTGTCACACCTCTCTGTCTGTCATCCAAGAAGCTCCCAGCTTGTTGGCTGGAATTTTCCACTGCACCATGAAAGTGCTTTAGTGAGAATTCCACGCGTACCCAGCCAGAACAATAAGCTATGAGAATATTAGACATAGACATAGACATTGACCTGTTTGACTTTCAGTATTTTTCCCTCTCTGATTAATCATTTCAACTTCATGGGAGAGGTTCTTTTGCTCTCTCTCTCTCTCTTGTGTAATGAGGACACATCTATGAATGTTCAGTATTCAATCCTCCGATTTCTTTCTTTGAAACTTCAATAAAAGTGCTTGCAAATAACAGCCCAGAATTCCAAAGTTCACGTGGGGCGGGTCTCAGATGTCAGAGAAACAACTCCTTTTGTCCTTTAGCCTGAGTGAACAGAGCAGTGCATGATGCTGATGGGAATGGGAATGGGAATGGGAATGGGAATGCTCTGTCTTTATGACCAGAACAGCACAGGTGCGTGAGCCTCTGGTTATGAGACACTGTTCTCTTAAACAACCATGACAAGAGTGAGGGGGGAAAAAAAACATTTACACACACAGACACACACATACACAGACACACACACACACACACACACACATACACACACACACACATACACATGCATGCACACACGCACTCGCACACACACACACGCGCACACACACACACACACACACACACACACATACATTCAAACCTGGGTGACATGCTGTAAAGGTGAGAATGTTGGTTTGATCACTACGTTACCTCATATTTTACAACAACATGACAAGAGTTTATGTGCCCTATAAAGGCATAGAAGATATAAGAGCTGTAAAAGAGTCCTTGATAGGATTTAACAAACCAAACATATTATATGTGCTTCTCGGTTACGTTACGGTGACTCAAAGCTTTCTTAACGAGAAAATACCCAACGACTACATTTGTTCAATAACCTCCACTACAGTTCGCATGTTTATGTAACGTCACCATCTCCCCATATATCTAAACGTTCTCAAGACTGCGTCAAGCACTGAAAAAAGACGCTCGGCTTTGGAAAGCCCTAGCCACCTATTGAGAGCAATAAAGTCGTACAGGCGGAGAAGGGCGGGGGGGGGGGGGGGGGGGGGGGGGGGGGGGGGGGGGGGGGGTGATACATGAATCCACTCAGAGAGAGAGTATCAGCCAAAGCCCATCCAACAATGTGCTTGTGTATTATGGGCTGTTGGGCAACGGCTGTTGGCAGTGTCAGTGATGGGGGAGAGAGAAATGACATTGTGAGGCTGCTAAAGGCAGTCGTGGTGCCATCAGCTTCCTGCCCTGTTGGCATCAGACTTTATGATTGGGCTTTGGGATTAAAGCAGAACAAAACATTATTGCACAAACACATATAAAACACTTTAATGACAAGGATTGGAAAAGTCATTATAAAGAATAGAAAAGCCAAAAAAAAAGAAAGAAAGAAAGAAAGAAAGAAAAATCTTGGATTTGTCCAAAGAAGAGATGAGTAATACACTGTATACACAGGGAAACAATTGGAGGAAAAAAAAATACATTTCTAATAACCAACGACTTTAGCAAACATAAACAGAGACGAGAAAGAATGCAGCGAAAGGGCCCGTCAAAGAACCCACAAGAAAGACAGGCTTAAACTAACATAGCGTATCCAAGGAACACTGGACCATGCATACATCAAAGCAAATGAAGGACTGTGAGGGAAGTGCAGTGATTATTCAGACATTTCAAATCAATCTCTCTGACTCATGCTCACAAGATATGAATTATGAGAAGCAAATAAAACTTTAGTAGCACATGCGTGATTGTATCCTGTCTTCGATTTTAGATAAAAGTCAGACGGCGGTCTTTGCCTCAGCCTGGCGTATCCTGACCAAAATCTTTTCTAGATAGTGCTTGACAAAACAACATTTTGCGCCATGAAACACGAAAGGAGGATGTCTGCAGCAGTATGGTTTTCATGGCTGTAAGATCTAATCAGATTTAGTGAGGAGACAGCTGCTTGGCTGTGCTGGGAGATACGGCCAAGACATTGATTTCTTAAGCACATCCAGCCTCTCAGCCAAAAAAAAAAGCCTTTGAAATAAATAAGTGCTGAATAAGCATATAAATTCACTCTCATTGTAGAACTTTCCAAAAACCAAATTAAAATCTTTTTTTTTTGGCCAATTTGCGAAACCCATGTCTCTATGTTCAGCGTTGACAGAAGAATTAGGAATTGGCTCACAGTTAAACAGTTAACACAGAGACAGTGAGTTATCTAGAGACACAACCAAACTGAACAGAAGAGTATATATATATATATATATATATATATATATACACACAGAGACTG
>NC_044504.1:37934896-37942396 GCF_902362185.1 Chanos chanos
GTTCTCCTCTGCTCTGGCTCCCCGGACCTGCTCTGTGCATGAAGCAGGTGGAAGGGGCTGACACTCAGTGTACACATTCCCAGTTCAGCGAAGGTGAACAAACCCACTGTACCATGGAGACCAGCCTCCTACCCTCATGGAAACCACCGGCCACCCACCCCAGTCCCGCACTGTCTTTTCAAGGCCGAGCCTGGTTGTTCTATAATGTTTGGTCAGTCGTGACAGTGTGAGGGCCGTGGTTTGTCAGACAGAGGATGTTATCGGGGAGACCACAGGGTAACCGGGACTTCAGGGTGAGTTAGATGTATATTATGAAGAGAATTACTCTTGACCATCAAGTGAGAAAATTCTGTCACCTCTTGTCTTTTCTGCAGAAGTGACAAAAAAAATGCTCTTGAATGACCTTGAGTCTGTAGTGCATCCCACAGAATTCGGTCACCTAAAATTGACCAATCATCTCTCCCTGATCAATTCACCTCTAATTCACCTCTAATCTCTAATACACATCTAACTCTAATCTGTAATTCACTTCTAATTCACCATTCATTTCTCTTGTCACCTCTAACTCATCATTTATTTCTCTGCCACCTCTAATTCACCTCCAATTCACCTCCAATTCACCTCTAATTCATCTCTGATCTCTATCATACATCTAACTCACCTCTAATCTGTAATTCTCCTCTCATTCACCTCTCATTCACCTCTAATTCACCTCTACTTACCTCTACTTACCTCTCCTCCCTCTAATTTTACCTCAACTCGTGTTCACCAAACACATATCTCTGACGGAGAGTACACTCAGCTTTCTCGTTTGGGGCCATTTCAGCTGGAGGGCCTCCGGGCCCCTCCCTCCAAAATGCCTGGAATGCGTTGATGTGACACCCTGTAGAACCTTATCACATCTGAGTATACGAGAAACATGTTTGCACCCCTGTGTACATTTATCTTTAAAATTCTTCATCCATCAAATGGGAATCCAGTGTGACGCTTATCAGATTCTCTTGCTTGACTAGATGGCGAGAAAAGAAAAGCCATCTCACTGTCATGCATATGTCAGCAGAATGTGTGAAGATGAGACAGCCACGCTAGCTTCACTCCAAAAAACGTTACCCATGTTAGTGATGTTAAATTTGACTTTTGATGTTGTGTAATGACATGAGCAAAGTGCTTTGAAGTCATTGAACTGGTAACAGCGTAACTGATGAATCACCAGGTTATGCCGGGAAACATGAGACGTGTACGAACTCCGTGTAACTCATTCTGGCCAAAAATCCCAGCTCTTTCTTTGGGTTGGGGGTGAGGGGGAGAGGGGTCACTATGTTTTTCCAGCTTCTCTGTTTCATGTAAGACATGAAGAGTCAGACTCCGAGACCATTCTGAGTCATACCTCAGAACACGAGAGTGAAAAGAAACGAAAAACAAACATACAAACAAACAAACAAACAAAACTTTGTCATTCTCATACTAACAACAAAGCCATGAGTATTCACATTCACTTATGATACAACAAATCCAGGAAACACCTTTAAAAACGCTCCATGTGTGGACGGATTCTCTCCAGCAAAGTGACGCTGGACGGTGTTCTGTATATGTATTTTGTGAGAATGAAATAGTGTTTTGACAGTAATGATGTACTAGACTACTTACACTGCCTCTGGGGTATGTACACAGGCAGTGCCACAGTGTACAAAGAGAGACCCGCGGGACACGGACAGAGAGCAAACGGACCCACTGTGCCTGACTGGAGAATGAGGTCATTTCCAAAACAGCAGTAAACTTGACAAATACCAAATGTATGTAAGTTACTGCCAGTGTTTGTGTTATTATTTATGATTTAAGTTATTTCGCTTCATTTTTTAATTCACTCATTTCTGTTTTTTACATCATATGTATACAACAAACTCTGTTTAGACTAGCCTCTCTGACGCTGGGCAGTTCAACCCTGTTTGCAGGGGTTGACACTGGATGCCTCGTGGACTCTCTCCAATGCTTTGATCAGTTATTCTTTTTAAATAGACTGTCCCTTTACAAAACAGCACAAGTGCTTTTGCTAATTTTACACTGAAAACTTACGTAAACTCACTCCCTTGATTAATCAAGTAAAGCGTTTAAAATTTAACTCACGGTCACTTTAGCACAAACCTAACGTAACTCATTGAATGAAGGGAATTTTAAATTACAAAAAGTTTCCAACTAAGCGTAAGTAGATTTTACAGTTTAGAGGACAGGCATACGTGTGTCCATACACAACCATTATGACCGAGTGGAACGTGATTGGTCCATGTCATTGTCCACAGCATTTTTTCTATTATTGCATTTTGTAAATATTATGGCGTTTGTGTGGTTTGTCCTGGGTTTGACACCCTAAATGTGTTTAATTTTGTTGGATAATGTTTCATTAACTTCATCTGTTGCGAGAAGTGCTTCTGTAGCAGAACTATGTGAATAGGAATAACAGTTCTGAACAAAACAAACAATACCCAGCTTTTTCCCATTGACCTGAACTGAAAATGGTTTGGACAAAACCCCAATGGTTAAATAAATGGGCTAGAGCTAAGCCTAGGCAAACAAGTGGTTATGATAGTATGTTTAAAAATTGTTCGGTTTCCTCCACATGATAAAGCACATACACTCTGCAAATGGGAACATCCACAATAAATTTACACCACTGAGAGCACATGGACTATTTTAGGCAGCTCCTGTGAAGCAGGTGCCAAACATGACAAAACACGCCGTTATTCACATGCCATCACATATCCTCTACTCCCATGAAGTTTTCACCTTTTCTCACGTTCAGATAACCTGGGTTCACGGAGAGGTCTAACGAACATTTCCTTGTCTTGATGCCAAACATCCAGAAAATGTCCATGAAACCTTCTTGGTCCAAACCCACCGCTACAGGCTTCCTGATACCTCTGGTCTATGGACCCCGTACTAAATGTGCATGCATGCATGCATCTGTCCATGCATGTGTGTATGTGTGTATGTGTGTGTGTGTGTGTGTCTGTGTGTGTGTCAGGGTGTGCATGCTTGCTTCCGTATGTGTTTGTGTGTGTGTGCGTCAGGGTGTGCGTACGTGGTTATGTGCAGGCATACATACGTGTGAGTGCATGCATACGTGTGTCTGTGCGTGCATGCACGTGTGTGTAGGAATGTTTCGTTATATGTTTGTGTAAAAGAGGAATAGTTATCTATCTATCTATCTATCTATCTATCTATCTATCTATCTATCTATCTATCTATCTGAGGGTTAGAGAAGCAGGCTTGTGACTGAAGGGGCACCGGTTCGATTCTAAGGACCGGAAGGAAAACATCCACAGCTGAAGTGCCCTCGGGCAAGACACCTAATCCCCAACTGCCTCACGGGGCACAGGTGTGCTGCCCACTGCTCCTGTGCCTAGTGGCTGTGTGTGTGCTCACTACTGGTGTGTAAGGATGGGTTAAATGCAGAGGTCAAATTCACTGCTCACTGCTCACAGTGAGTGTGTGTGTGATCACGGAGATTTCATCTTGTCTATCTATCTATCCTCACTCAGCTGTGTAATGGAGACATTTTTGTGCTAAGTGAGCAGAAGAAGAGGGTTGTTGTTAATTTCATAAGATATGCACAGTCCTTTTCATGAAACTTTGGCGCTTCCTGAGAAGGCAAATACAACATTTCAATCAAAATCCTGTTGCCAGTCATACTGAAAACAACTACTACTGTTACTACTAGAATGTGCTGTAATTCTGATGACCTGAAATGCTTGTGTGAGATTCAGACAGTATCAGTACACAATTGAACTGAATGCAAAAGGGTGTGATCACACACAAAGCTGAGGTCCAGTGACTCAGGAATTAATCACTGTTTTCACATAATAATGTGAAATTATGCACACAACTCATTGAAAAGTGAATGTTTACTAGCGGGTTTTGGCTTTTTTTTATCCCAATTTAATAGCCATTATAAACAAATCAATGTGTCTAATACACAGAAAAGAGGAATTTCATTGGAAGTGTTATGAGCTGTTTCTCATCACCACGCATCTGTTTGGTGTTTTACTCAGCCACCCATTACTGTTCAGGGCAAAGTCACGTTCTTCTCTATCTCTCCGCCGTCTCTCCTCTCTCGTCTGTCTCCGTTCCTCCACCTCTCACTGCTCCGGTAGGGCAGCGTGTCTCCAAAAGCCCCGAAAAAACACCGCGAAAACCTGAGGAGCGTTCAGTTAGCAAAGAACTAAAACATTCGCCAACAGTTTCAAACAGTTTTTGGCCTGTTTCTCTCTCTCTTTCTCTCTCTCTCTCTCTCTCTCTCTGTCTTAAATCAGAGAGGAGGGGGTTTGTCCGTTCCTCTGACAGGCCAACCACTCCTCAGACAATACAGGCTTCACGGCCCATTGGGCTTCTGTTAGAGCTATGGAATTAGGAGAAGAACTCATGTTCCTTCCCAAACTACACAAACACAGACCATGTTCTGGTTTCAACAGCATACTAAAGAACTGTCCAAACACGTGGGCCAAGCCAAGGCCCAGTCACAGGGCTGCATCTTACAGCTGATTTTCCACCCGGCCTCACATCTGATCCTGACATTTAAAGAGCGGGAGATTCTGCCGAGACTGACGCACGCAGGTCTTCAGTGTCACGCTTATGAAAAGATAACTCGTCACATGCTTGGCATAATGATTTCATATCGGTGATGTATCTGAGTCACCCTTCATATGTCTGACAGCTATTTGGACACTCAGACTTTTTTCACCGTGCCCAGTTTCTCAGTTAGGCATTTTATGCACATCACAAAGAAACTTGCAAGATTAATGGCCTCCATCCACAGAACATTCTCCATATATAAGATGACAAGCATGTTATTTTTACTGGCTTAAAACACTCTAGGTGTAAGATGTTTTGACAGGTCTAATGGGAAGGCTGATCTGAGCGCGATAGGTACGGGCTGAGGGTGGGGGTTTTTTTTGGGCTGTCAGAAGACTGTACCATTAGAGACTTCTACCACACCTGGAAATGGCCACTGCTAATTCTCAGAAAAGAGATTTACCCCCAGAAAAACCTGCATCACACCTTTCCAAGGTACATTCAAACTGCTCAAAGTTTGAAAGAGATTCATAACATAACATGAAGGCAAGCTTGTTTGAGTGTGTGTGTGTGTGTGTATATATGCGTGTGTGTGTGTGTGTGTGTGTGTGTGCATGCTGTAGAACAGCGTACCGGATAAACAACAAAGAAACAAACAAACAAGCAAATAAACACTGTATAACCTGAATGCAGTGAGATGCTAACCTCAGTAAAAATGAATGACAGGTGAGTGACTTCAGGGACCCTAAAGAGTCACGGGGGGTTTTCCCAATCATCCTAACGGTAAAACCCTCTTTATTACTTATTATTCATTATTTTACTCTCTGTAAAACACTTCAGTATCCAGCCACTGTGTTCTGGTCTTGCCCAAAAGGGAGTTAGAACTTGATTTTAGAAGACTTTGAGGGTATTACAGTATCATAGCACCCCATGTCATGACAGATGGTTTTTTTTTTAATATATTATCTTTTTCGTGTCTATTTTTCCCTCTGAGTCATTGTTGAAGATTTAGAAAGGTCAGTCTTGTTTTGGAAACGAGAGAATCGAGTCAGATGTGGACACTGTGAAAAGAAACAGACTTGAGCAATACGCTTGGCATGTCAAACAGAGTCACACATCTGTACTGGATGAGGGGAAACATGTTTAAATGGCAGTGTGGGCTAATTATGGGTAATTGCACGGCGTTCTTTCCCACTGATACGAAGAGTCGGAGTCCCGGCGTTGGCTGGTGCGGCAGGCAGCTGATGGACCTGTTTCGAGGGGAGTCCGGAGCCTTCACGAGAGGAGGACTTCACATCAGTGCTATGAGTAATCCTGCTGTGCTGATGGACCCGACGGGAAACGAGTGGAAATTAAAGTTTGATTTACGAGGCTCACTCTGACGTTCCAGGGCAGCCGGGATCGAAATTCCCATTATCCGAAAACAGCGGAGGCCTTTGCACAGGCCCAGGGTTGGGCCCCAGGAAATAGGAACCCTTCTGCTGCCATTCTGAACTGAGCTCATCTTGGCTAATGAAGGCAGACAGGCCAGAGAGGAGAGAGAAGGAGAGAGAAGGGGAGAGAGAGAGAGAGAGAGAGAGAGAGAGAGAGAGAGAGAGAGAGAGAGAGAGAGAGAGAGAAAGAGAGAGAGCTGTTTTGCTCCACTGCTAACTTGGCCGCATTGCACACGTTCACACGCAGAGATGACGGCCAGAGGGCAAGGTAAAGCCTCTGTATCAGAAATCTAATACATAACACACCAGTTACCCTCTCCAGTTAAAAAAACACTTCTCCCTCCCACGCCTGATGATGTCACGTACTGCAGAACCTGGTGAGTGAGGAGATGGCAGCCTGCCGATACCTCTGAGGTGGAAAAGATGTTAACATCATTCTCAGGTGTGTCTGCTTGTGTTAGCTGCCTTCATAAGAAAAAAAAAAAAAAAACGTATGGAGAGAGAGATATAGTGTATGATATAAAAAGACAGAGGGAATGAAAATGGGCAGGGGTGAGGTAATGTGGTCGCATATGAGCAGCAGGGGTCAACAGCAGCACAAAGACTCAGAGGGGCCAGACGCATTTCCAACAGCACGGACGGCACGCCGCCTGGAGCGGGATGACATCATCATATCTCGCAGTGATGTGTCCTTTTATGGAAAGTGGCTGGCACGGAGACAGCGGAGGAAAAAAAAAAAAACCTTTCACAGCTTGTGATTTATCTATGAGATGGGCTCTTGTATGACACTCTCAGTCCAGAGCATCCATCAGAGAGATCGGCGTCCCGCGAGAAGACTGTTCTTTTGAAATATGCATTTGGTTTTGCCCTTATTCTGCTCGGATAGCCTGCGCGCGGCCATCTGAGCCGCCGTGCCCGTTCTCTCTGGGCGCAGGGGCGGCGTGCGTGTGTGTGTGTGGAGTACCATGCTGAGCCTTCGTGAAAAACGAACGTGGCAGGACAGAGTGTGCAGCTGCTGCTTCCAGATTCCTGCTCTGTACTGGCCTGCTGTGGCATTGTCCCGCTTTTCAGGGCCAAGACACAATGCCACAGTGCCACAATGCCACAGTGCCACGTTAGACGTGTTCAGATGTAAACCTGCATTTGCGATCGAGCAGGAGGGCATCAGATGGCACAGACACCCATGTAGTTATCTGCAGATCCTCAGCTGCCAGGAAAGACGCCGGGCATTCAAGCCACGTCTTGGCACGAGGGTAGCCAGTCGGCTGTTGCATAAGAAGAGCTTGCAAGCTGGCATGTTAAAGCAACCAAGAATCAAGAATCAAAAATCAAGCCATGAAACACTTCAAAATGTAGGAATGCAAGATTTGGCTGTTGCTGGCTCCTTTCAGTCGAGAGAAAAAAGGAAAAAGGAAGAGGAAGAAGAATAGATGAATTGTAAAGGGGGAGACCAACAGCAGCCATGAAGAGAATCACTCATGAAGGATAAAACACATGAAAT
>NC_044504.1:37947396-37974896 GCF_902362185.1 Chanos chanos
ATGTCACTGCAGATGAATGCTTGGCGGCTGGGCCTGTATGAAAATAACACACCCAACTGTCACTGTTCCCAGACAGGGGAATCTATGAACAAATACAACTGAATAGAGCACATGTTCACAGGATAACTCATGCTTAGAAAGTTCAATGAATGGCACACACATAGTCCTAAGTACACTTTACCTCACCACTGCTCCACAAGCCAGTCTGTAACAAGAGTTACGCTCAATCAAATTGTTCTGACAATCACTCAATTGAAATTTCTTACAAACTGAAGAAGAATTCTAAGTATTTTATGTTTTTATAGCGTGTACTTTACAAGGAACATTAATATCATCTCTGAATGGGGTTTGGTATTATTTTAAAGTACAAGAAAACAAATCAAGCTCTTGGCAAACCATAATTTGCTCACTGTCACGCACAAGATTAATATAGAATCTCTCAGTGTGTTGCTTTGACTCAAACAATCAAACAATGAAACCTGGACAAAAAAATACTAACTGGTTGGAGTCTTTTTGAAAAAAAGAAGAAGAAAGGAGAGCGAGAGAGAGAGAGAGAGAAAGGGGGGGGGTGTGAGGGGGGAAAGAGAGAGAGAGAGAGAGAGAGAGAGGATGAGAGAAAGACAGAGAGAGTGTGAGAGGGGACGATAGAGAGAATGAGGGAGAGAGAGAGAGAGAGAGAAAGGGGGGGAGACAGAGAAAGTGTGAGGGGGGAAAGAGAGAGAGAGAGAGAGAGAGAGGGGAGAGAGAGAGGATGAGAGAAAGACAGAGAGAGTGTGAGGGGAAGATAGAGAGAATGAGGGAGAGAGAGAGAGAGAGGAAGAGAGAAAGACAGAGAGAATGTGAGAGGGGAAAAAAGAGGGGGGGAGTGTGTGTGTGTGTGTGTGTGTGTGTAAGAGCACCAGCACACTGGCTGGCTGGTTGGCTCTTGGCCAGTTAGTTAGCATTGCCTGTGGCGTCCATCCATCAGACACTCCCGTTGTGCTGAATCAGGTCATGGACGACCTCCTCTCAGCCTCACACAGCCCAGTCTCCAGCCCTTTATGAACACAACCTGATTCATGGGACATACACAAACAGTGTGGATCCAACAGATGACTTACAAGAAAATGAGATAAAGTTAACGATTCATCTGACAGTTTCCCCTGACGCCCACCTTCTGTTTCCCTAAACAATGGTAACATAACGCTGTGTCTCCCACACATAGAAAACACACGACGGTCCTGTTGTGTTCCAGGCTCGAGCAAACAATTTCGAGAAGGTTGTGGAGTGAAATAATTTGTTTTTGTGTTACGTCTGTCCTAAAGCGTTGATTGTCGGAGAGGAGAAGAGAGGGGCTCCCTCTGCCCTTATGCAGGTCGTCATCTCCCCTGCCCCCAGGGTCACACTCCAATGACAGCAGTGCTCTTAAGACAAAGGCACGCGTTCAAAAGCGACCTGTCTCTCCTCGTCAGCTCAGAGAGGAGGTGCAGCAATGGCTTGGCCCGAACTGAATAAAAGCATCTCGGGTTTCATCACCTGCACGGGCTTGGTTACAGCTTTGCTTGTGCCCCCGGCGCTCCGAGACTTCAGCGTTAAAGATGTTTGAGAGAAACCCACACTCTGAAACTTTTAACTCCTTCTTCTCTGAGCTGAGTGGCAAGACAGGTCACTTTAGAAGGAGATGTGTGTGTGTGTGTGTGTGTGTGTGTGTGTGTGTGTGCGTGTGCGCGTGCGTGTGTGAGAATGTGTGATTAGACATATATACTGTTGTGTGGCAAAGCACTGTAAGCATGACCTATCATCTGTGGAGAGAACCTGTTTTCTTTTCTTTCTTTTTTTTTTCTTTCCTTTGTGTATTCTGACACAAAGAGAACTGCTCTTTTGATGATGATGTTTAATTCTGAGATTACAGACTTCATTAAAGAACTCTGCCTGCAGCAATTACTTTTAAAAAGCCACCATGATCTTTCTGCCCTTAAACCACAACAACCAAGCACACCCTTCTGTTTCCGCATGAAATGTATTTTACCTTAAATACCTGAGTAGACTGGCTCATTTCCAAATGGGTATCATGATTCTACCTTCTTCTTCTTCTTTTTTTTATTTTATTGAGCTTCAAACTATTTAAACATCCTTGCAAACTGGGAACATTGTTAAAGTCAACAGGACACAACATGAAATGGAAAAACCACAGTGAGATTAACAGTGAGGTAAACAGTGAGATTAACGGTGAGACTAACAGTGAGGTAAACAGTGAGATTAACAGTGAGACTAACAGTGAGATTAACAGTGAGGTAAACAGTGAGATTAACAGTGAGACTAACAGTGAGACTAACAGTGAGGTTAACAGTGAGGTTAACAGTGAGATTAACAGTGAGGCAAACAGTGAGATTAACAGTGAGACTACCAGTGAGGTAAACAGTGAGACTAACAGTGAGGTTAACAGTGAGATTAACAGTGAGGCAAACAGTGAGATTAACAGTGAGACTACCAGTGAGGTAAGCTGTGAGACTAACAGTGAGATTAACAGCGAGACTACCAGTGAGGTAAACAGTGAGACAAAGCTAACTGTAGTTTCTTACTGCTCAATACTTGAATGGTGTGTGATAGCAAGATTGAGAAGGAGAAAGGAGCAATGAATGTACAGTGCAATAAAGTAACTTCTGGCTGCCTCAACGTTTTGTTAACGTTTTTAACTTGTACTTTGAAAATTTCCATTCATAAATGTTTTCCTGGTAGACTGGCTCATTGCAAGCTAGCGTTAGCTACAGAATGTCAACGTTTGCTAGTCCACACACTCACGCCGGCGATGACAAATACATGGCAGGGAAAGTACTGTAGCTCAGCCTATGAGAGAAGTACACGAAAACACACAGTCTCGTACCTGTTTAAGATCATCCACATCAATGAGGTCCTACCACAGTGGTGCTTAAAATATCCTACAAGTAGTGGTGTTTCCTCATGCATTTAGTCCATTACCACTTGAATAAATTAAATTAATTGGAAAAAACAAACAAACAAACAAACAAGAAAACCCCCAATGGTTTATGGCTGACCATGCCAGATGAAACAAGTAACCACAGTTATCAACAGAAATGTATTGGAATACATTTCACCTCTCTTTATAGATGTAGTCGGGGAAAGTCTGTCATAAAGTTAGTCATATTGCGATACTCTGCAAATATACTACTGTTTTAGAGTAACGAAGTACTTTTACTCCATGACTTAGTATCCCAGGTTAACCCTTAGTGTCCCAGGTTAACCCTTAGTGTCCCAGGTTAACCCTTAGTGTCCCAGGTTAACCCTGGTTAAATAGAAATGCAACCCACGCATCTCCTTCTCCCCTCACAGACACAGGGCTCTACCCCAGCAGGTCCCAAAAGACTGGGCAGGGATCACATGCCCAGATTTTTGCCACTAGTTTAACAAATTAAGCCATTTTCTCACTTCTATTTTTTTTTTTCCCATGATGCTCCTGGTGTGTGTGCCAGTGTCCAACGGCCTTTACGTAACTTTCTGTTTAGCCTCGCTTTAACGCGTAAACTGATCTGAGGGCTTAGTGTCAGTCTTTTGTCTGCTTGTTTGTTTGGTTTTTTTAGTACAGTTTCCCATATAAATGCAGGAAGTGATTTCAGACAGTGATGTGTGAGAAAACGGACCACGTTCCACAGAAGTTCCTGTGACTCACAGATTTACTGGAGAGTCTGCATCCTTATGATCCTGATTACTGTTGTCCTTGGTCCCAGGTCAGCACTGAGGCTGAATGACACACAGGATGCAGGCACAAAACCAAGGTCTGCTGAGGCCTCCTGGTTTGACTGATTGCAAATCAGAAAGTATAGGTAAAATATTTGACTTGTTTTGTGGTAGAATGAAAGATCTGTCAGTAAGGGAAAGTGATGCCAGCTCGGGGCTGTAAATGGCCAGAGAACTGCCTGTGGTCTCCTGCTCAGAAAGGCAGAGCATCCAAAGATTTTCCATATAGACAGGGAATCATCTACGACACTCTTGCCACATTCCATTAGCACACTTAACAACTCAGTGATGACGATCAGAAAAGTTATACCAAACCTAAACAGACAGCCTGGCCTTCCGTCATAGTTGTCACGGGGTCAACTGGAGATGAACGTGTATGCTGTGATCCAGCTTTCACATTGCTTTGATTAAGGCCTACGCATGAGACAATGGCCTCCGTCAGTGGGAGTGATCTGGCTGGCCGTAGCCTGGGTTGGACGACAAAATCGGAGGCTGTTTTTGCCAAGCATTTGGGCTTACCTCCTAACTCTGGGGACTTTAAGACGTTTTCTCTCTCTCTCTAAGGCTTGTGTGCGTTTCAGTTTTAGTCCTGGGCTTTCCCCAGCATCGTGCTGCATCCCACGGGCTGTTCCTGCGTAATCAGAATCAGATGGAGGACTCACACTCCGTCCTCCGGTGGTGCTCCTTCACACGAATACAATGGAGGTTCTGACCGGGTCGGCTGGGGTGGGAGACTTTGAGTGCGCACAGAGGCAGTGGCGTGTTCCGGCCCAACCCGGCCCAGCGATGCGGCTCTGACACGGTCTGCTCTCCCCTCACAAGAGGCGGTGGAATACCACAGCTCTGTAAGTTTGTCTAGCAGTCATGTCTGTTCACTCTACAGCCCGCAAAACCGAATCATGCTCAACTCAGATTGACACAACAATGAAATGTAATCACTATTTGTGGTCTGAGACCACTCGACGCAAATCACATGTTGAAAATGACAACCGGTTTCATGCGAGGATTCCTTAAGAAAACACTCATGCACACACACACACACACACACACACACACACACACACACACACCCACACCCACACACGCTCAGCTCAGTTCTGCATGCCCGAGTAACGTCCCATTCTCTAGAGGGACCGGGGATAATTAGCAGATTTATATTAGACTCATAAATACAACTGTGTCTGAAAGAGAACTGAAACTGATTTGCTGTGTCTTTGCATTCATATCTCCCTAATTGCAGTGTTTTCATGGCACAAAGACAGTTCATACTTTGGCCTACGTATTTTATGATATGTGTGGTGGCAATGTTTATGGAGGCATTCCAGAGGAGAAATTGCTTTTGGACTGCAGTGTCCCTCAAAATTACTGTGTTCTGCAAGAAGGAAAACACATTTCTGCCAGATTCACTGAATAAACATTTTAAAGAAAACACTGCCATTTCCCTGACTGAGTTTATATTCCAGGGACTTGTATTGGATTTCGTTTTTTTTTTCTTTTTTCTGTTTTTTTTTTTTTCTTCTGCTTATGCATGAGAACCAAGATCATAGAGTCATGTTACAGTGTGAAATAATTAGACTCTAATTATGCAGCGGTTCGTGACAAACTTCTGTTTATGGGTGTATCTGCACGGGCAAACCTGAGGTGAATGCCTTTGTTGTTTAACAATTGACTGTATCTGGGCTACAGAGGGATCCTCAGCGTTGTGTAATCTTTCATAACCTGCTGTCAAGAGCTCTTTAAACGGCCTCTAATTGCAGTTATTTTCCCAGGCTGAGCACCAGCTCAGGTGAGGGGCGTGAAGCCTTGTCCCAGAACGGGAGGGCACGCTGAGGTCAGTCACACGGCAGCAGTAGCACAGCCTCTGACCCCTGCGACCCCCCCCCCGGCCCCGCCCCGCCCTGCCCCGCCCAGGAGATCTCTGCTGAGTACAGTGTATCCTCACAGGGATCCGTAGTGACTGTACCATTTGGACTCTGAATAAGGTTCAACTGGACTGGCTGGACTAGACTCACAGCACAAGCTAACACAGCTCTGGAGGACGTGCGAGGATCAGAGTATGTATGGCTCGTACTCTGTGAAACTGTGTCTCTCTCTGACCTCTATCTGACACCACAGAAACAGAGTCTAACAAACACAGGAATTTATGCTCATAACCACATTTAATAGATGACAACATTTTAACCTCCAGTTATAGTTATCCGACTCACAATGCTCAACGTTATGATTTGCATTTTCAGATTAGAAGCATCTGTAAGTTCGTGTAGTTTGTGTGTTTCTAAGTTTAGGGAGACCGCCAAGAATTAAAAAAAAAAAAAGAAAACATTTTAGCGGATTTTTTCTTTTGCATTCCATTTACTGGTCACAGCCAAAAATCAACAGAGACAGAAATGAGAGAAAAGCAGAGATTCAGACAATAGCCAGGGACAAATCAGTGCTCCTTTAACAGGACAGGTCAGGTTTGGTGAAGCTGGCATGTTTTCCTGTGAGGCAGGAAAAGGCTTCTTTATCACACAGGACCACATGGATCAGTTTCAGCGGCAATAAAAGCTGAATCCACGAATACAAAGAGCACTGCTATGTACCGTCTGTCCAGAGACTGAGCCCAACTGCATCAGGACCAGGGAGACAGGACCCGGGGCAATGTGTATTCTGTGTCTGCCTGTCAAAGAGGGTGTGACTCCCTTGGCATCCTTGGCGCATTTAGAAGAGGAAGAGAGAGAGAGAGAGAGAGAGAGAGAGAGAGAGAGAGAGAGAGAGGGAGAGAGAGAGAGAGAGAGAAAGAGAGAGAGAGAAAGAGAGAGAGAGAGAGAGAGAGAGAGTGAGAAAGAGAGAGAATGCAGTCCTGTTGCCGCCACTAAATGACACTTGTGCATCCAGCTATTTAGTCTTCTCATTCTCTCTCCTCATTTTCACCTACCCCCTCTCCTCTCGTCTGTGTGACGTGTGCATAAATCTTAGAGGGCTTTAAGTGGATACTGGGCTCCTTTTCCAAAAGCATTTATTTCCCAACTTCATGAATCCTCCAGTGTATTTACAAATGCTCTGTGATCATTCATCATTCGGACATTCTCCCTTTGACATCGCTGAGGATTCTACAAGCATATTTATGGAATTTCAAAATAATACACCGGGAACACGATGTAAAATCTGTAAACACTTGGCAAATTGAGAACGCACATGCCTAAACACCATGTCAGTTTGTGATGCTTTTAGTCTTACTTGGTTTTTCCTTTGACGCCAAATCGTCCGTTAGTGGGTGTCTGGACCGACAGGTAGTTCAGCTGACACTCTGGACTATGATGAGAAACAAAAAGTCTCATGTCTTCCCTGAGTGCAATTCTTGTCTAATCCAGGATGCAGAAAAAAAAGAAAAGAAGAGAAAAGAAAAGTAAAGGAAAAAAAAGAAAAAAGAAAAAGAAAAGAAAGCTACTAGCAAGATGATACCTTCAACATGTTTAAATCTAAGATATTCTTCTCACTTCAGATCTCGTCAGGAAAAGTCATTTATTTATTCCAACAGAAGTCCATCCCAGAAGGTCCTCTTTAGCTGGGTTTTTTTTCCCCCCTTTTTTAACACACATTCCACGTGAAGGATCATGCCAAAATCTTATCGTTGTTTCTTTGTAAGAGCAGCACAGTTAGAGGTCAGCCCAGTGCTATCAGGTTAAAGAGTTCTCCAAATGACCAGCACTGCACAGAATTTACAGCAGCATTTCTCTGAAGCGTCTGACAGCCTAGCTCTCCGACAGGTTCATTCTATGCCAGAGAATGAGACCAAGTGCTGTGTTTGTGTTTTGTGATTAGCTCACAGCAATCACAGACTAAAATGTGCATGAAGTTACTTTTAAAAGAATGATGGGAGAGGTGAACTCAAGCCAAATGGTGTACTTCTCCAATGGTCTCTCCAACAGACCAAATACGAAAACCCAGAAAAGTGTCATCATTTCCTGTAAAAGAACATCCAGCACAACAGAGCAGTGTCATCATTCATATATATAAATATATATATATATGTGTGTGTGTGTGTGTGTATGTATGTATGTATGTATGTATGTATGTGTGTGTGTGTGTGTGTGTGTGTGTGTGTGTGTGTGTGTGTGTGTGTGTGTGTGTGTGTGTATGTGTGAATGTGTGTGTGAATGTGTTTGTCTGTGAGTCTGCCCTGTGATGGACTGGTGACCTGTCCAGGATGTTTCCCCGCCTTTTGCCCAGTGAGCACTGGGATAGGCCCCAGCAGCCCCTGCGACCCTTATTAGGATAAGCGGCTTAGAAAATAATTGAATAAATGAATTGGTGTGTGTGTGTGTGTTTGTGTGTATATACACAACGCATACACTAGACAAAAAGAGCGACACTGAGATGCAGACTGGGAAGTGTGTAATGTGTTTTCCACTGTTTTCAACATGACAGCTGTATTTTATGGCTGTTATTCTGATATAAGACCCAGAGACACATTCCTCAGCGAAGATGCCTTTGCACCGGCAATGAAACCAGTATCCAACAGCACTCAAACAGTATCCAACAGTAAGATGAACTTTATTAAACTTAATGTATCACAATGTTGTTGGAAGCATCAAAGCAATTAGGGGAAAAACTCAAGATTATAGTTGATTAATATGTTGTGATTAAAGTGTGGTAAATTTCTTTCAAGGGATCTAGCTGATATGGGCTGTTTCATGTTCGTAACTGTGGCAGCTAACAGGAGGTTGCTTCTCTCATCTTCCAAAACCTCTGTCAGCCAACCATTCCTGTCAGAACTGCTGTGGAGAAATATGCAGCAAGAGAAACATACCTTTGTAAGTTGTGAGGTATGCAGGCTGCGCCACACACACACACACACACGCGCACACACACACACACACACACACATACACACACACACATACACAGAGTTTCACAACCCCAGCTTCAGTCTCAAGTTTGAAATCAATTTGAAATTTAAGACAATGCTCTGGTTAAACTCAGAACAATAAATCCCTGTTTTTAATCTCTTGTGAAGATGTGAAGGCATAGCCGTTTCAGAACACGCAGAATCTGTGCATGTTTCCTGTGCTGATGAGGACTATTTTTCCTCAGTGGAAGCATGAGTCTGTGCAGAAAGCTGAGCTCCTTCATTGTGTTTAGAATGTGTGCTGTCTATCTGCTTCAGTTCTTATTTTCTGTCTTTTTTCCCCCTCTGGTATTCATAACAGATATGAGCCCTGCGGCAGCTTAGCAACAAGGGCACAGAGAATCACTTTCTCACCATTCAAACAGCTCAGCTATGGAATGAATGCTGATGAGGCGTTGATACCTGAACATTATACCGAACACGTGAGCGTTTTGTTGACGTTCTGTGGTCTGCTGCTGCTTCCTCAGGTACGGAAGAACACACGCGCGCACCCACAAACATACACACACACAAACACACACTTACATACACACACAATGGACAAAGATGTAAAGCAGTCCTACAATAACGAAAGGCAGGTTTTTTTTTTTCTTTTCTTTCTTTTTTTTTTTTTTTTGGTATTTACTGTTTGTTTCAGGCATAATTAATTTGCCCCACGGAGCAGTTACAATCAGCCCACGCTTGGCACAAACACGTACAATTATTACAAAATCACTCCAAATGCACAGGGAATCGGGTATCAACACACTGAAGTAAACTTTCTCAGAGTAGCGTCAATATTTATCGGACTGAGGCATTTCATTTCCAAAGGCATTAGTTTCTCTGAGCCCGTTTTTGACCTTGCGTTTTTCATGTGTTTATGCATCGCATGAGAGCAACGAGGCAGTATTTACCTCTGGAGGTGAGGTCAATCCTTTTTTTAAATGGCCTATTTGCTTCATCGACACACAGCGATCAGGATTCAAGATTGTTGCCTTGCGACCGATGTCAACACGTTGTGATTGAGCTTGACTGAAAGACCGTTAGCACGGCGACCAGTGGTCCGGACAGCTGATCTCCGGTCAACCCACATGCTTTCATGACTTGTGTTTGTTAAATGATGCAGTAGTGTTATGCTTAGTGTTATGCTTGGCCCTGATAGGTCCAGCCTGACTCTGTGGGACCGTGTTGAAAGTTGCAAAGCCTTGGACTCTCTACTGAAAAGCGATCTGAGTGTGTATACCGTGCGTTTAGGTCTATTATGTGAATTATATCTGGGTAATGGTTTACGTGCTATCAGTATTTGCCAGATTAATGGAGACGCATGTTATTTTTACCACGTCAGCTTAAAGCACTGACTGCAAATAACTGATGGTGAAAATTGACGGTATTGAGATCTCTTTGCTTTATCAAAATTTTACAAAGTCTTTAGCTACAGATGTGTAAGTGTTGATCTAATTCAAGTAGACATGGGAACTTTGTAAGTGCCACTAAAAAAGAAAGAAAGAAAGAAAGCCCAGAAGTGAACCTAAAAAAGTATGTCCTGACTTGAGCTCTTTAGTTCCTGCAGCCGGTCATTGCATTAGCGCCTAACTGTCCATTCTACACTGTAAACACACCCCTCTCTCATTCCAGACTAACTTCAAGAAGAGCCTCAAACACTTGAAAAGAGAGACATTTCCTTTTTCTCCCCTCAGGCCTCCTGAGTACAGTTTGTGACATTTTCTCTCAGTAGCCTGCGTGGCGGTCTGCATTCCCAGCCACAGGAGGCACAAGACTCTAGCAGATCACAGAGCAGACAGGCCTGGTGAACTGACATGGAACAATCAGAACCAGTGGGAGGTCTGCTGTTAGCCCCCAACAACCACAGATGTACTCTCTCTCTCTCTCTCTCTCTCTCTCTCTCTCTCTCTCTCTCTCTCTCTCTCTCTCTCTGTATCACATACTCTCTCTCTCTGTCTCTGTATCACATTCTCTCTCTCTGTCTCTCCCTTCATCACATACTCACTCTCTCTCTCTCTCTCTCTCTCTCTCTCTCTCTCTCTCTCTCTCTCTCCCTGTTTGTCAGATACACTCTCTCTCTCTCTCTCTCTCTCTGTCTCTCTCTCTGTATCACATACTCTCTCTCTCTGTCTCTGTATCACATTCTCTCTCTCTGTCTCTCCCTCCATCACATACTCACTCTCTCTCTCTCTCTCTCTCTCTCTCTCTATTATTGTTTCAGCCCCCTGCCTTTCTAACTATGCTTCTGCTCCCCCCTCCCCACTCCTGTCTGTCTCCCTCTCTCTCAGTCCCTCTCTGTCACTGTGTGTGTGTGTGTGTGTGTGTGTTGTTCACCTCTCTCCCTCTGTAATTAAGGCTGGAGTCAGTGGAGTGTGTGGCTGGAGAGTTAGAGTGCCCTGTTCTCACCTTGCCTGTGCCATGACTCTGTGTCGGGAGGATGAGAGGGGCTCCACAGACTGTTTCTGTCTCGACATGTTCAGCCTGCAATTACGCCGCATCATTGTCTTTCTCTCATGGGCGGTAAACAGCGTAACTCCTTCATCATAATTACACAGCAACAGAAACGAAACTGGACCGAGGGGGCAACCGACGCACATTTCGGTATGAGCGGGACAAAGATATGTCTCCTCAAAAGTTTCATAATCTGGTTAGGCCAGATTACGAAGCCTCATGCTTTGATTAGCCCCAAGCGCTTCAGTGTCCTATAAGGTGAGTTTGAAGATAATGACCTTTTCATGGAATTATCAGTAACAAAACTGGAAGAGAGATTTTGACAATCTCTTTCTGGAATGGTCTCCCTGTCTAAATACTGTTTTCTTTTTTCTTTCTTTTTTTCTTTCTATCTTTCCCTTCCCGTCTCTCCTTTTCCGTGCCTCTCTTTCTTTTCCTTTTCTAATCTGAGGGCTCTCGGCTTCTCTCTGTCCCACCAAAGAGCCCAGCAAACACCAGTCACAAGCATAGGGTTACTGTGTTATCCAATCCCTTTCAAACCAGCTCCGCCATACGAATCAGCACTCCATCACAATCCAGGCACTCTGGTTTATGTTACCACTGTTCCATAGCACCCACTCCCACCCCCCCCCCCCAACTCCCCCTCCATTTCTCTCCCCTCCTTCACCTCAAGGCACGGCTACATAATTGTCCTATTACCTGACTGACACCAGCTGTCATGTCTGAACTTCTCATGCACGCTACCGGCTTTTTTTTTTTTTTTACAGGGGGGGAGGATCAGACTGGTGAAATCAATAGTGGAAGAAATTGGTCTTTTGGTCTTGATTATGTTCCAAGAACAATGACCTACACAGATGAGGGTTTTTTCTTTTTTTTTCACCCCTTTCTTTTTTTTTTCTTTTCTTTTTTTTTTTTTGGTTTGCATCAGTTTTAGGCATCTGTTATGTTGTGGTTTCGAGACTTCGTTTTGTTTATCCTATAACACGTTTACCATTTAATTAATTATGTGTATAAAACACGCATGTAGTTGACTGTAGCTATGCTCCGCTGAAGCATCTCTGTGTGCTTAATACACATATAACAGTGTACAGAGAGGGAATGCTGTGATTAGTACGTTTAGAGCTGGGTTTCTCAGCTACCTTGAGACAAAGCCAAACGTACTGGAGATTTGTAGACATTCTGAAAAGACTCCAATGGCTTCTCTGTTCAAACTCCCAAAGCAAAAGACCCATGTGGGTCCAGCCATGGCCCCAGTTCATTTGCTATTTTCATAGGAACCACTACTGAAAAGTCACACAGGGTCTTAGAGTCAGTGCCAAACACCATGGCCATGAACTCCCAAGAACTCCTGGTGTCTTGTTAAACAAAAGGAAAAGAAAGGATTTTGCAGAAAGATTTTATGTGCAAACAATGGTGCATACAAGCAGGGATAAAGTGTAAATTATGACATGTTTTGCAAATGATTTCAACATCACAGCCAAATTTGTTTCATACTGCCATCATCAGTTTTTGGTATCCATCATCATCATCATCATCATCATCATCATCAGACTTTGGTTGTAAAAGATGATGCTGAGCAGAGTAAAGCAGAATGAGGCCAGTTCGTGGTTCAGCTGTGTTAAAAATAGGTGATGTCTTGAACATGTCAGCTCCCTTTGTGAAGTCTTGACTACTGGGCAGCGGTTCAAACAACGCAGCAGCCTCCCTCGTCCTGACTCTCTTGGTTTTGCTAAAACTCATTGTCTGATTAGAGACGGGGTGAGAAGCCCACCGCTCACAGTCATCCCCGTAACCAGGCCCAGATTCCTCTCACTTCCTCCAGAGCAAAGAGCAGCTCCGCAGGTCCACAGCCAAGTTCCCAGGGCAGGGCAGAGTGGAGGACTTGCGTAACTCCAGATGTCCATCGACTGGGAGGTTTGGAAGGGATCCGAAGTGTAGACCCCTCTGTCCCCCCCTCTCTCTCTCTCTCTCTCTCTCTTGTTCTCCCCCTCCCTCCATCTCCCAATCTTCCACCACCCACAACCTCTCATCCCTCCCCCTGCCATTACTCAGATCTCCGTCTTGTCCTTATTGGAGCCCCATCTCCGTCCCTTTACAGGGAACACAATGGCCTTTTCATACTGTAACCAGGGTCCCAGTGTCACTGGGGTGAAGAGTGTCCAACAGCAGCACACAAACACGGCTCTGAGGCCACTGAGACTCTCGGTCACGGGGACCCACCTTGTTTTGAGGTGATGATGAAGTCATGGAAGTAAAGTGATCCCAGTGGGGGGTGGGAGGGGTGGGGGGTTTGCTGGATCCAGCGCTGCGTGGTGAATGTTTACAGTTGAGTGAGAGGTCCACAGCTCTGCAGCCGCTCATATCGCGTGGGACGAGGAAAACGATACGCTGACCAGCCTTGGACGCGAGTTCACACGGGCTGCGTCCAGGGTACGCGGTCACGTTTCATGTTTCATTCACGATGCGGAGAAGAAGGAAATGTTCTCCTGAGAAGAAAAAAAAAAAAGTCCTTGTAACATCACCCTTTTCTCTCCCGTCATTGTCTGAAACTATTCCGGTCATAAGGTAGTGTGGCTGGGAAGAGACAGCTTCAAAAATGCCGAATAAAACTGCTGTAATTTTGTAACACGACCCTTTCAACGGCGTCATTTTATAACATTTATATACTGAAATGACTCTCGTTAAAAAAATCACACCAGATTAATATCAGTAGAACTCTAAGCTGTATCAATGAGAATGTAATGTGGGACAGATACTTATGGCATATTTAGCTGCTCCTCTCAGATAAAGTGCAGATACATAGAAACACTACTGCTACATCATTTGGGGAAACTCTGTGACCAAACATGCGACTACGGTGTCACCAAGCGGTGCTGACAACAGTCAAGATTGAAGGGAACACACACATACACACACACTCTCTCTCACACACACACACACACACACACACACACACACACGCGCGCGCATGCACACATGCACATGTGCGTACGCTCATTTTGGTACACAATAAAGCATTTGAAGAACATGTGTGTGAATATTACTGACATCTTTATGCGTTTCTCACCTCCTCCAAATGTCTGGTGAAAGAGAGGGAGAGGCTGCCAAGAACCAACGCTGTTCTTTCAGATTAATGTGCTTGCCCCGGGCAGAAACAACACAGAGAAAGAAGAAAAACGATATTACATTTGCCTTTGCCAACACACACACATATATATAATTGTGTGTGTGTGTGTGTCATATATATATATATAACATGGCCCTTTTCTACCACTGGCAATGTAATATATGATAAAGTTCTCTTGCACCACAAGATTTCTGATGAGCGCCTAAGACAACATAAAGACATTATGGGAACATGAGGTAGTTTAAACAAACAACAGGCCAGTCAGGTGCACCCTTATCACTCCACACATGCAGGTTCTGCCTCCTTCATAACGACCAGGGGTGCAGCTCTGTCACCCTCTCTGTAAAGCACAGTCAATAAAGGAAAGACAAGAGAGAGATAGAGAGAGAGAGAGAGAGAGAGAGAGAGAGAGAGAGAGAGAGAGAGAGAGAGCGAGAGCGAGCGAGCGAGCGAGCGAGCGAGCGCAGAACCATCCTCCATCTGCTTGCCAAAGAAGACATTTAGCAGACTGGAGGAACACTCATGCCTGTATGGAGGAAAGTGAGGTTGTATGGCAGCAGAGACCAGGAGACATACCTCATATACCACAGGTATTTCTGTAAATAACACAGGATAAGAAGATTACCAGGCTGTTGGGAGGATGAAAAGAAACGTGTACATGATTGTTCTGTTTGATTCAATCTTCACCTGCTATTTCCACAACCCTCAGAATTTCCTTAACAACCCCCCCCCCCACCCACCCACCCAAAAAAAGAAAGAAAGTTCTGAAAAAATGAATGGGTGACTTGGTTGTTCACTCTCAGAAGAGACACAATGCATTTGAGCTAAATTTGTCTTGTGGTGTAGTAGCAGTTTTTTTTGTTAGTGTAGTAACAAAACCTCTTCCCCCCTGGTGTCACACTAACACAACAGCGCTTTGGTGATGAAATACTCAGTGCGCCTTATTTAACAGAAACAAGGTCGTTCTGACATTTATGGCATCGTTCTGCTCAGTTTAACATTTAATGACCCTCCCTGGAACATTTACTGGCTTAAAATACAATTTCACTTAGAGTCTGGGGATAATTTCACACTTATCCCTTGTTATTTATTTATTTATTTATTTATTTATTTATTTATTTATTTTTTACCTACCATTAATTTTCAGAAGAATGTTCTGGTAGTTGTAATGGCTCCCATTTCTGAAGAAAGTAACATAAATGTTTAGCTTACAGCCATCTTTATGATAGCCCATGGGTTAGATGACCCCTTCATCTATCTCCTCAGGTTTTGAAATGTGTAAATATGTTATGTGAGAATGAGTAAATCAGGTAGGACTGGAACAATATTCGATCTCACTGCTGACTTCAACAGTCAGAGATCACAGCCAGGTTTCCCAACCAGGCCAGGGTACAAACTATATATCTTTCCCTCTCTCTCTCTCTCCCTCCCTCTCTCTCTCTCTCTCTCTCTCTCTCTCTCTCTCTCACATACAAAGAGTGACTGTTGTGACAAATGATGAGGTGTGAAAGATTACCATGTGAGGTCTCACCTCCAGTTCCTCCCCTGAGTTCTGCTGGGCTGCAGAGGTGTTAATGGCCTCTCCTGAGGTAGACACGGTGAATGGGCTCTGAACCAAAGGCTGAGTCCCACCCAAACACCAGTCTAACCATTACCTACTCTGCCTTACCCTTCACTACAAAAGAACTTGGATTTTACATAGCAAGACTGTCCCTATATATCATTGCACTCGTGTGTGCGTGTGTGTGTGTGTGTGTGTGTCTATTCCAGTAGCCCGCCACTGTAAAAACAAAACAAAAATATGCAGCCATACCATATGTAACTTTGTGGTGTAGTGTTTATCCGACCATAAGGAACCTGAGACAAAGTGAAGGCATACATTAAAAGCAAAAAGATGGATTAAATTATACATGGAATGCAGATTTTTTTTTTCTATTATATATGTGCATGTTGTAGGTGGACTTGAAAAACAACTGGGCTGTCCCTAGATTTATGTCTGTGAACCGTACATTTTAAACACAGAAAAAACATGTGGAGATCCCGTTCTCTGAAAGCCGGGCTGTTTAAGAAATGTTTTAAAGATGGTTTATTATGGATGTAGTGTAGATTTATTCGGGAAAAACTAGGAAATCGTGCTGCTGTCTTCACTGCATAAACCTGTTTGAATTTCGGATCGTCCTAAAGGAGTGAATAGTAAAAAGAGAATAGTTATGGATTTATGACAAAAACAAAATGAACATGTAACTCAAAGTCAGGGTTTTCCAGGTACTTTGTTTTATTACGATCTCCTTTCACCCTATTTCAAGGTCACAAGCATAGGTCCTGTGTCTCGTTTTGACCTCTGGGTTCCTCCACTGTACCGCACCCCCGCAGTGGTCAAGTCAGTATGTCCTAGAATCGGGAGGTCCGGAGCTCTTCCCGTCTACTGCTTAGTCTTTTATTATAGCCTATGTGTCAGAAGTCACAGATGACATCAGTGCGCTGTTATTCTGCCTCCTGTTATGGAGGATTTGGGATGATATTAAGGTTAATCAAATGCCCAGAGGGGTATTATAACAACATAGCAACAGGCCTGAAACAGCAAGAAAAAAAAAAGAGAGAGAGAGAGAGAGAGAGAGAGCGAGAGCGGGAGAGAGAGAGAGAGACAGAGAGACAGAGAGAGAGAGAGAGAGAGTAAATATTATTCCTCGTGCCTGGGGGTGCTGCTGTGTCACTTGCGTTTTACTTGTTGCCAATCATTTGACATTCTGTCAGTAGGAGAGAGGCTCCAGTAGGGAGAGAGACAGACAGAAAACAGCTGGCAGGCTGCCCGCTCTCCCTACCCGTGTTAGGTCCTGCGTGCAGTCTTATCTGTAGCAGCTTCCCATCAAAACAGTACTACTTTACCTGTCAGGAATCTGGTGCCGTGACTGACATATCAGCCAGGTGAATTTATGGTTGCCTTATACCTACATGACTCTGCCCTCAAACAAACACTCTCATATCAGCCTGTGCAATAAGTGCTGTTTGCATTACTGGTGTGACATCATAATATTACCTAATGGTGAACTGGAATATGACTGGCTCGCATATTTTCACACATTTAAAATCCAACTTTAAAGCAATGCTTTGTGTCTGTAAGCTAAGCTCAACACTGATTATCCAGCCTTCGTAACACCTATATCATAATAACAAACTTTTTTTTTAACCAACTTGTTTTTCACTTTAACCACAGAATACCGTATATGTTCTGGCAATACCCTACATTCAAATATTTTAACAACAACAACAACAACAAAACATTAAGAAATCAAAACCAGTGATCATGTTGTAATTTGCCAAGTTGGTTTGTCAACTTTTCACCCTGTAATGCATCACACAATTGTAAGGTATTTTATTTGGAATAAACTGGAGGAATTTTCGGGGAAGAACTCTCAGAAAGCCCCTCGGTATTCCTGACGACCTATCGTCTTTCCAGTACACAAGCTGTTCTTACCTCATTCTCTGTGTCAATCATTTTACCTCCCCACCTTCTCTCCTGTTCCTCCTCTTCTGCTCTCCCTCATCCAATCTACAGTCTTTTAAATGTTCCTTCAGCCTGGAGGGGGGCGGGTGTTCTGCTTAGACTGCAATACACACATACACACACACACACACACACACACACACACACACACACACACACACACACACACGCATACACACATACATACATACACACACACACACACACACACACACACACACACACACACACACATATATATATATATATATATATATATATATATATATATATACTTTACTCTTTAACTATAGAGTGTGCTTGAGAATGTCTTTACTGTGCAGTCTGAGAGAGTGACACTAAGGTTGACTTCAGTCCTACTTTCCAGACATACGTACAGATCACAGCTCATTGTTCTCAAAATGTTTGCAGAATCTGTTTTTTTTTTTTTTTCCTCCAGTGCATGCACAAACATGAGAAGCCTTAGCTGCAGGTGTTGTTTGAAAAGTGCTGTTCTGCCCACGACTCTGATTATACTGTCCTTTTATTATGCTTGTAAATTAAAAAAAAAAAGAAAAAAAGAAAGAAAGAAAGAAAGAGAGAACTGAAAGTCATATCCTAAGCTGTTTCAGTTTGGCTGGTTTATTTGTTAAATGTGTATCCCGGTAATGGTCATGTCTACAGAGTCTACAGTCCTGTGGGTTTTTTTTTTTTTTTTGAGTTCACTTGGTTCACTGGGTGGAGATACCTTTGACAGGCTGTTTGAACCTGTGAAAACACGAAGGCTGAAAGCATTGTCCACAGGTTCACTTCTGATTTCACTAACATGATGAGTAATTTGAAGTGCCATTAACTCTATGTCTTCGGCTTGGATGACTCAGTTTATGAACACTGTTCGTTAAGCACCTCAACACAAATGTCTACTGTCACGTATGACCTTTGTGTTTACTTTCCATTCAACATGCCGTCAGGCAGACAACAAGCACCGCTAAATCTGCATTTTTTTTTTTTTTTTTTTTAATGGAAAATTTGGCAGAAACTGCATACACTGAGAAAGCAGCTAAAATGATTCTGCCAAAACCCTCATCAGCAGTGAGCCCATTCTACATGCATGGGCTACACTCAAACCAAAAGACTGGTCTTTGGCCTTTTGTCGCTGTGTTCCTCAGGAGCCTCTCTGCATCTGTTGGTACCATCCCAAACGTCCGGGTCTTCTGTGTGGTACCAGGGGCCGAAGTCATGTCAGAGCTGTGTTCTGGTCCAGGTGCAGGGAATCATCAGCCTATTGTTCCCGTTAGCACATACTCCTCTCCATGTTTTATCAGCTGGTCATTAGCTCTGCCATTCAAGCCACAGGCACCTGTGTGTGAGAGAGAAAAAGATCCATAACACAGCCCTATTGCCTCATGGGAAACGCATCGATTTCATAGCCGGGGCATAAAATGGCATTAATGGTTTCCTTTGGGAAAGACTGTCTAGCTACTGTTAGAGTGACAATGTGAGCATGTACATTTCAGTGTATTCCAAAGAATGTACTGTATATATACAGATGGCACCGCTCATGTACCATTTGTGTGTGTGTGTGTGTGTGTGTGCGTGTGTGTGTGTTAAAAAGAAGGGAAAAAAAAGAGAGATTATACACCACAATGTATTCCAACTGCATATCTGGAAAGTGTCTGTCAGTTCATATGGCAAATAGAGTAGGTTAAATATACTCTACATTGCTATGCATTTCAGTCTGCTGTTGACAATGTGGGTGTGTCACATAATTGTGACTTTAGCCTTCTTCACCCTGACAAGATGTTCAGTCATTACAGGTAATTGACACTCACCCTGTTATTACAGCATGTAAGAGTGTAAACAGAATAAAACATTGGCCCTGTAAATATGACAATGATTCACAGCAACAGGATGTAAAGTCATAATGACAGCATAAAAAGAGAACAGAAATGGGGAATGCAGGAATGAGTGAGTGGGTGAGACGAGAGAGAGAGAGAGAGAGAGAGATAGAGAGAGAGAGAGAGACAGAGAGAGTGAGACAGAGAGAGAGAGAGAGAGAGAGAGACAGAGAGAGAGAGGGAGAGAGAGAGAGAGAGAGAGAGAGAGAGAGAGAGAGAGAGAGTGGGAGAGAGAGAGACAGATGAGGAGGATTAAACACTCACTTATACATTTATAAACACACACAAGAAGTCACTAGACCTGTTCACTCTAAAAGTCGGGTTAATGGGTACATGTATATAGTGCCTCCCGCTTTAAAAGAAGTGAGCCCATTTGTAAGTGGAGGGATTCTTAAAACAAGCTCATACAGGTGATTTGACATATTCATTTTCCTCATTTTCACCATCAAAATCGCTTCAAGTTGCAGCAAAACCTTGTCGAACATCTGAAGGCATTTAATAAACGTTGTTCCTCTCCAGCCATCATTAACGCCAGATTAGTGACATTCATAGCATTTTTTATCATGGAATGGCAGTGAGAGACAACTCCCCTTTTCACAGACCTCCTTCTCCACATAAAGATTAAAGCCCAGCAAGACTGTCTATACACACACCTCCGCTGATAATTACATTCACCTCAAGAAGAGTAATAAATACTTTATAAATAAGCCTGAAGAGGAGTTTAGTTTAGTCACAGTTTGGTGGAGGAATGGAGGCAAACTAAAAACAATCATTTTTTAATCAAAATTGTAGGAGGCCATGTTTAACTATTCTCAACATTTATTATGCTCTGTCTGTCTGTTTGTCTGTCTGTCTGCCTGCCTGCCTGCCTGTCTGTCTGTCTGTCTGTCTCTCCATCTTTCTGTCTGTCTACCTGTTTATCTCTCTTCCAACACCCCCCCACCCCTGGTCCCCCCCTTCCCCTCTTTTTTTTGGGGGGGGGGGGTCCATATGTACATTAAATTCTTTCAGCCAAACATGATAAATGATTTGTATGGTTTATTTTGTAAAGAGGTCCAATAATATTTTTATAACTCCAGTAAAAGTGAGGAGAGAGAGGAAATGGATTAACCTGACATTTACAAGCCGTGGACGTAGGCACTCTACGGCAGATATATCGCCCTCCGTCCTTTAAATGGCCATTTAGTCTGGTGGAACTGGGAGTACATTTAGAGATATCATCTCTGAAGCACTATGAACATTTAGACAGAAGGCGTCTCCTCGTAAAAAAAACCTGCCTCAAATTTCACATTTAATACCCACGCACTTTTCCAAATTTATATAGCAAAAAGAAAAAAAAGAGTCTAACAATATATTTCAAAGATCTTAACCAAAATTTGTTTACTTGTTTGATGGGTTTTGAAGGAGATTTGTGGTAGGAGTGAAACAGTGAGTACTCAGTTTGTTCTGGCGACATAAATATTTTTAAACAACTTGAAAGCAATACATGCCTACTCAGCGTCCAGGGAACGACCGAAGTCTTTTCACGCCATGATGGTATTTCAGACTATGAAGGTGAAACATGTGGTTTGAGGTAGGAAGAGCGGGGTACTCGGGTTAAACTCTGAGACAGGGGTGCGGCTGATCCCAGACCACTGCCCTCAACACTCAGTCCTGTTACTTTACCCCCTTTTCTCCTCTCTGCATATCAAACTGAATTAAGTCTGATACACGTAGGAGGAGCACACACACACACACACAGTGATTTGTGTTTGTGTAGTAACAGCTGCAGTGACAGAACAAACAGATCCCTGATACCCTCTGTTTCAAACGGATGATTTCATCTTCAGGGCTGTCATAAAGCTCTGGTAAAGTCCAACACGGCTGCACAGTTTGCGTCTGAGGTAGAGCTTCGATTTCTGCGTTCGGCGATATAATAACTGTTAGACACAACGGAGAAGAGCGAAATCCAGTCAAACCGAGTTTATGCACCCATCTCATGTTTTATTTTTTAGAGCTCGACTACAGTACAGCTGCTTTGTCTAATCATGTTCACAGTCTGTCGGAGGTCATGGTTCTGATCTCTGGTCAAGCCAGATATAATATCTGAAAAAATGACAAGTGAAGGTCAAAATTCTGCAGATGCCTCAGTGCTCTGGTCTTCTTTTTCCTGTTTACATACACTAAACATCCTTAAACAGTTCGCATCGCGTCCATGTTACAAAACCAGCACGTATAATTAGAATCCCCTGGAAAGGTCTTTGATTTCATGGCTGCCTGACAATTTGATAATAAACGTCAAAACAAGAGGAAGGAACGTCTCAGAGAGGAGAGGCGAAGCGGTCTCATGCGGCCTGCAGCGTAATTGCTGGGTTCACATACAGGACTTTTTGGCAGGGACAGCTCTGTCAGCGTCGCAAATCTCAAGGTTTTTGCGTCCAGCTGACATGGTTTAGCGCTTGTTTGCTTATAAGCTTCTGTTTTTCAAATTGTGGAACCCTCAGTGCCTTTTTTAGGGGAACTCAAACTGGAGACCCGGTCCAAAATGGGAATTGTATGTTGGGAACTGTATGTGGTTCTTCTTTTAGAACTTGGAGGATTATAACATGAAGTCAATCACTGTCAGTTGGCCATATGAACGGACTTTCCCCAAAGCTCCTACTGCCGCAGAGACAATTCACAACACTGCAGCCTCAAAGCGCTACTCTGTAGGGATATGTTTAGAATAAAATAAATCCTGTTTCCAAGTTATTCATGGACCCAGAATACATGGAGGAAAAAAAAAAAAAAAACATTCTTATTTTCCTCGCAATCCTGTGCCATCAGTCATTGGCCTCTGAGGACAGGAGGGTCCGTGAGGAGGTTTCCGTGTAGGTATGTGGAGTCTGGTCTTGATGACGCAGGAACCCTGTCATGTGTGAGAGGGAGAACACAGGCTATTGGAGACGTCTCCAGGACCTGCTGTTGCATCCGCAGAGATCACACCCTGCGCTTCTTGACTGCTGCCGCTGACAGCTATGTCAAACTGTCAAACTCGCAGATGCTACATCCATTTCCTGGGGAGCCATAAAAAAAAAAAGAAAAAAAGAGAGATGGAAAAAAGGAAAAGAGGTCCTGTCTGAGTTCGGGGGGGTGGTGGTGGTGCTGAGGAGGGGGGTAAGGGAGAATACAGGGCCTAACCATGACATGTAGCATGGGAGAAGTGAGTTTGGAAATCAGGGCGCTTTGGGTTGCACTCACAGGATGCAGGGAGGAGGGCAGACTGACCCCCCCCCCCCCCCCCCCCCCCCCCGGGCAGGTCTCCAAATGACAAGCTGGACCAGGAAAACATCTGTGAGCAAATCTAAACACATTGCACCTTGTAGATATTTGCTTCAGATGTTTTTCTCATTTTCTCAAGCCTCTTGTGAAAATAATATAAAAATAAAGTGGAGATCATGAAAACAATGCCAACAAAATATTATTACGCATTACTGAGATAGCAATACAAGATGTGGCCTTTCACGGGCAAGAGAAACAGACCATCTGGGCCTTTCACTTTAGTTGCAAGCTATGGAGCTTTCACAGTAAAAAAAAAAACAAAACACAAACACACAAGAGTTTCAAAATTGACTTTTCTATTCAGCAATCTAGTTGATACCAAATCTAGTTGTGGAGCCTCACAACACGTGGTGAAGGTTGTTATTTTTCAAAGATAAACCTGATAAGAGACACTGCAGTTTAGGAACCATTTCTGTGGTTCTCTCACACGCTCCTCTTGTTTGTTTAGGTAAGATTTTAAAATGTATTTCCTTCAGTTACTTTAGGTAACATTAAATGATTTCCTCTGGTACAGCCTTACACACTACAGACGTCTGCCCAGACATTTCCCTCATTATGAAAGAGGCCTGTTTGACAAGTGGAACCCCCTTCATGAGTTGCTTGGCAACCCATCTAACGAACTAACAAGAGAGACTGCTGAATTCCACATATCAAACATCCATTCTCCTCATAATTGAATTATCAGTGAGTGTCCGACACAACCCTGGGTGTGTTTACCTCACTGTCTGTCATACAAGCTGCACACACACATTTCCACTAAGATTTGGTCAACGCTGCGGTGGAATATTATTTTTCCTCTGCTGTGTGGAAAACTCTGTTTATGTCACAGGGCAGACATTACATCAGGTACTCCAGTGCAGAGCAAAGGCCTGTCTGTTTCTGATGTTCTGTTTATTCTGTTTCAAAAAAAGATACAGAGAATAATGCTGCTAATGAGGGTAATGCCTTCACAGAGTGAAGAGTCAGACCAATGCCAATGACAGGTCTGTACGAAGCTGCCATGAGAGGGAACCGTCAGAACTCAGTGAAACCAGACCTCATGGAGCTAAATAAAATATTATATTGATCATTCACTCTGGTCCTAACCCAAATCAAAAGCACATTTGCCTAAGCAGCAAAATGTTGTTTATATCTGGCAGACAATGATTTGTGGCAATAAAAGATAATGGTTTTCCCAGCACGACAACAAAAGTAGTAGCTCCCTGTGTCAAGATCTTGCGTTCAGAGTGTGTCGTAAGCCTGTCTCTCTCTCTCTCTCTCTCTCTCTCTCTCTCTCTCTCTCTCTCTCTCTCTCTCACATTTGTAAGTGGCTTTTGGAGGGAGAAGAGAGAACAATGGCAGTGCTTGAGAGTGCTGGTGGATGATTTACTCTGTTGAGGAGGTAGCAGCACACTGGTGGGAGAGGAATAAGAATGAGGCGCATTGAGGGCGAAAGTGCTGAATCAGAAGTATCGTGTTTGCGTTTGCTTGACGGAAACTCCGCTCGCTGAATGCCTCCATTGTTTGAGGGCTTCATGACACCGGCCATTTAATTTCGGGCCGGGCCGGGCCCGAGCCGCGGAGCCGTGCGGGGTGCGGGCGTTTGCTGCGGGCTGTGATTAGGAGCAATCTCCCCAGAGACACCACTCTGGGCACTCAATAGCATTCATTTAGCCCCTCCCCAACCCCCCCCGCCCACCACCACTACCTGCATCGGGGCCGGGCCTTACAAGTTACCCACTTGGAGAAATCCAAACAGACAGAAATCTTCTTTCATTCTTTCATTACCCTGGGGAGGGGAGGGGATGAGAGGTTGAGGGGAGGGGTGAGGGGGGTGGGGGGGTGAAGGGGAAGATTAGGATATGTATGTACAGTATGGTGAGGTTGTTTTGCAGCAGGAGAGAGTAACACTATACCACATGATGTAATCCTCATAGTTCTCCCATGATTTGTAGCCATCTGCAGATGGCAGGCTCTCCACAGCTCCTCACCATCTCTGTTACATGCTGAAAAGTGTCTTTGTCTTCTGGCATGGTGCAAAATGCAATCTGGAAAGTGTGAACTATTAACCTAACCCTTTTAGGAGAGTATGTCATCCCTCTAACATAAATTTACCTCCATTGTGAAAACATTCTCTCTCTCTCTCTCTCTCTCTCTCTCTCTCTCTTTCTCTGTCTCTCTCTCTCTCTGTCTCTCTCTCCCTTTCTCTCTCTCTCCCTCTCTCTCCCTCTTTCTCACTCACTCACTCACTGATTATTATGTTCTCCATTTTTTCTCTCTTTTTACGCTGTCATTATGACTCTACATCATGTTCAGCTCTTATTGAACAGTGATGGGGAATCAAAAGACAATATTGCCCTCTTTCTTTCTCTCTCTCTTTCTCTCTCTGTGTGTGTGTGTGTGTGGGTTGAGTTTTACCATGCACACACACACATATGAATCGATCTCTGCTTTTACAGACTGGTAACAAAAAAAAAGTAAAAGATGAAATGTAGTTAACTGTTCTCCTGGAATTCACACCCATTATCCAGTGAACTCTTAACTCTGGGGGCCGTCAGTTCCTGATGGTGCAGAGACAGGAAAGACAGTGCTTTCTCTTTCAAGTTCTCTGTGATCTCGCACGGAGACTGTCTGAGGCCTCAGAATGACACCTCCTTTCTCTCTCTCTCTCTCTCTCTCTCTCTCTCTCTCTCTTTCTCTCTTTCTCTCTCTCTGTGTCTCTCTCTCTCTCACACACACACACACACACACACTTGCTGTCTCTTTCTCAAACACTGAGAAAGCGCCCTGACTGATCTGCTGAGGCCCGTGACCTAGCACTGAACCCGTGTGGTCGTGTAAGCTCTGTGGGTTTGTTATTGGAAACACCCCTCCAATATCCCTGTTAGACCCATGTAAAAATGAGAGGTTGTGCTCTGTTTTGATATCCATTTCCAATAGCGGGTCGCGCTCCTCCGTCGTGACGATTGGGTTGCAGTCGGAAAAGCCTGACGTCAGACAACCTCCCGGCCGGAGCCGAGGAGCTCTCTGTCCCTCCGTGTCACAGGAAAGGAGAGATGGAGGAAGAGGCGGAGTGGGGAAGGCAGGGGCGTAATAAGAAAGAGCACGCTCGAATGGGTGTGAGATTAAAACAAGGTCAAATATCAAGCTGCAAGCAGACCACCAACCTTATCTTGGATCATAAAAAAAAAAAAAAAAAAAAAGAATTCCTTTGATCACTCCCCTGCAAAAACCAATCCCTTGCCGTGCTGGTCTCCAGTCATGGGTTCACTGTTGGACGTGTCAGCCTTACAGACACTGGAGATGAATGCTACTCCTCCCTCTCTTACTCGAAAGAATATTTATGTGCCGTGGCACACCGATTACTGTCATCAAAACAGCTATGAATTCTCAGCGGGAGAACTGTGACATCATCCGAGTCTGGGCAGAAATGGTCCTGTGGAACTGCGAGGCAGGCAACCCGTTGTTACTCAAACACACCTGATCAACCAACCGAGAGGTCAGCGAGAAAAAGAATGGCAGAGTCCAAGGTATTTAATCAACAGAGCAAAGCACACGTGTGTTGTGTGCCTGTGTAAGAAGCAGACTGGTTACCATTGAGATGACTTTGTAACAAGAGGATTTTAATGGCATTTCTAAATATATTATGAAGGATTAAATTCAACAAGAAGCATTTGACATTTTCAATGTTGTTTTTTGCACTTGGCAGAGGTTTATGTTTACAGACGATGAACTTTCGTTGCATGACTCATGGACTGTGGCCAGTGGACACACCAGTTCTGTAGACAGTATCTCTGATCCACCAGTCCTTATCCAACAGTCTCTAACGAGTCATTAATAACTCATTTAAGACAGTGTCATAAAGTACAGAGCAATAAAATGACAGCAGTGCTGACCTGGACACAGAGGGATGAATAACTATCATCAACGCAGGGGAAAAAAAAAGGTCTCAGAGCTCTTGTCTGGATTGAACACTATTCTCCTACCGAAAGGCCTATTTGTGGTCAAGGTCAGCATTTCCTGTCTTTAGTTTTTTTGAAGTTGTTGAATCTACAGGCTCCTGAAATAGAAACAGTTTTTTAGCAGTGTGAGACTGTGAAGTGTGCGTCATATGTTTTTCATTCATGGGTTTATTTGTAAGCCACTCTTTCCTCTTCTCTTGACCTTTGCCCTGCTCTGACTGGGTCTGTTGCTCACACACTCTATTACAATATAATTAAGTCCCCCCCCCCCACCCCCCCCACCTCTGCCACAAGTCATCAGATATCATCTTGGAACCAACAAGTCGTTCATTTGAATCATGTGTCCGCATTGTTCTTGGCTTAACAAAAAACACATTCATTACTTCTGAGATGGAACTTACCTTGCCCTCTTCTCTGTTTTCTTTTCTCTCCAGTTCGAGTAAAAACCACATGTCACTTTCTCTGCGGCTGCATTCTCATAAACCTAACATCATTACAGGTCAGGAAGGGAGGCGATTCGGAAGTTCACATTTAAACTTTCAGGTTAATATACTAATTCAGCAGCACTTTAAATCAGTACATACATACCAGACAGGTCCATGAGGATATGAAATAGGTCCAGTCAGAGCATGACATCAGCATGACATCAGCACGTTGGCCAGAATCATCTCAGCCTGATGGAGCGGCGAGA